>NC_089803.1:900000-1150000 GCF_029633855.1 Hoplias malabaricus | reverse complement strand
AACCCTGAATTGGATAAGCAGTTACAGATAATGAATGAATGAATATTCCATATTTTCATGTTGAAAATTTTAAATTCGCCCCCTAGTGGCTATGGTTATGAAACTTATGGGCTTAGGAAGTGCTGCAATGAACATACCATGCAAGTCTCATGATGATAGGACCTTGTTAAGATCATTAAACAGCTGCTGAAATTTGATTAGCCAATGGCGGCCATGTTTTTTGGAATATGACATCATCGTCATAGAATCTCATTCAGGATATCACCCACTACATGCATGTCAATCGGACAATCCTATGAAGCGTAAAAAGTTTATTGTTATAGTGACCCATAGGCTTGCAGTTGCACAACCAAGTACGCATGTCTTCCAACCCTTATAAGGATCAAGCATGTGAAGTATTGTAACATTCGGAGAAAGTGTTTGTGAGTTATAGCTGTATTTGTGTGATTTTTGGAACGCGAGCTCAACCCCTGTATTTGGGCGGAGTTTGGAAGCCGAGCAGAGATGAAATTCCAACTTTTTTTGAATAATTGCATATTATGCAAATTAGCTCAAAATCTAAGTAGATTTCTAAGTAAGCTCCATACACAGCTTATGGGTTCTTGAGGCTTTTTTGTAGGGTCTGACCTGAGGAAAAAAAGAATTTTGTCTCTACACCACATGGTAAAAAAATGGAACAAAAACAATAGGGCTCCAGCACTTGCAGTGCTTGGACCCCTAAAAATGGACATCCCAGATGGGACCTCCTTTTGTGGTTTCAGCATCGGACAGCTCCAGCAAGGACTTCAAGCCGACAAATAAAACGGTGAGCATTTTCTCACATTAAAAGCTGGGTTTGCTTCTTTGAGCTGTTTGCGCTGCTGCAGTTGCACGGTATTAGACTCATTTGTGACTGCAGTGTCGTGTTGTTGGTGTTGGGGAAGATTCTCCATTGTAAATTGGGGTTAAAATGGAGTACTATAAGGATAAAGAGAAACAGGAAAAAGAGAAAAGGGAATGTTGAAATATGAGTGTAGAATAGCTTAATGAGTAATGATAAGGCGAGCTAAATGACATCATGGAAGTGTAATGAAGACGGGACCCATATCTTCTTAACGGTGAGACGTGTGTACATTAGTCACTGTGTGAAAATAAGCTTTGGTAAATAGTGAGATTGGATTAAAAGTGAAAAACTAATACAGCCCTGGGCTCAGGGACATTGGAAGAGGACAAAGAGAAAGGACAAAAATGAAGATGAAGTAAAGGAAATAGTGAATATAAGTTTAAAAGTTAACTGCAGGTGTAGAATGAAAGGGGCTCTCACTCAAAACGCTTGTTGATGAACAGTGTTTGAAGCAGAGTTTCTTTGAACCTGTACAATTCATATGGTAGCATACATTTAGCAATAAGTGGTTAGGTTAAAGGAGAAGATGAGAGGAAATAAGAGGAAACCAAGAGGAATTACGTGTCCCTCTTTGTCTGTACAGAGTTGGTCTGTGTGTGTCTGTGCTAGCCGGGGAATTAGTTTGTGTGTGTGTGTGTGTGAGAGAGAGAAAGGCTGCAGCATGAGTTGAATAGGGGATATGTCAATGTACAGGGGTTGGACAATAAAACTGAAACACCTGGTTTTAGACCACAGTAATTTATTAGTCTGGTGTAGGGCCTCCTTTTGTGACCAATACAGCGTCAGTTCGTCTTGGGAATGACATACACAAGTCCTGCACAGTGGTCAGAGGGGTTTGAAGCCATTCTTCTTGCAGGATAGTGGCCAGGTCTCTACGTGATGCTGGTGAAGGAAAACGTTTCCTGACTCGCTCCTCCAAAACACCCCAAAGTGGCTCAATAATATTTAGATCTGGTGACTGTGCAGGCCATGGGAGATGTTCAACTTCACTTTCATGTTCATCAAACCAGTCTTTCACCAGTCTTGCTGTGTGTATTGGTGCATTGTCGTCCTGATACACGGCACCGCCTTCAGGACACAATGTTTGAACCATTGGATGCACATGGTCTTACTGGTGCAGTGTGGAGTTAATGAAGATTGTCCACCAGGCTGCTCCAGTTAAGCCATGAAACCTTCCACACTACAATGACAGGTGTTTCAGTTTCATTGTCTAACCCCTGTATGTTTGTATTTGTTAATCACTTACGAGCCTCTTTTCTGTGTGTAAGTAAATTGAATAAAATTGTTAGTATTCAGGAAATACCCATAAAAATGTACTGCTTGTTCATGGTTGTTCCCCCTTTCTCTACCTCTCAGTTTCCCGCCCTTATTTTCTTCCTATAACATATATGGTTCCTATATCACTTTTTGTTTCCATAGAAAAGGGGGAGATTTTCTGGCCTCAAGCCAATAAACTACTTGCTGAATCTTGCCTTTTTCATAAATAATAATGCTTCAATGTTGAAAGGATATGTTATGAATGATCAAAAACTGTTGGTAGATAAAGTGTGCAAATCATATGAAATAGCTTATTGTGTGTTATAAAGACCTTTTGGGGTTCATTAGATCCTAAAGTCCTGTCTGTTTTCCTTCTCCTGTGGTGTGTGAAGGCTATGATGTGGTGGACTGAGTGGCTGACGAGAAGCGTGTACAGCTAAATTCAGGCTAACCAAGCCAGTGTGTTTATCCACACTCTTTCATGAAAACCTGCATTTCAATACATGTATGTATAATAATTTATAGTTATCATTATTGAGATGTAATGGTCTGGGTTCACTTATAGGCTAGCATAAGAATATTTCTCAGATTAGGGTTCCTTTAATTGAATTCTATGTATAAGATACATTACATTTTTCTTTTAAAAGAAAAGCTTGGCCACAGGTTGACTAATGGCCTCATTTATTAAGATAAAATACTTCCTTCGTTCATCTTTCCATTAAGAGTTATAAATGTGATTTTTATAAATGTGAGTTATCGTCTTGGCACGGTCTGTTCTGATTTAAGCTGTGTTAGGGGTTTAATGTTGACACTCCTTGTGGGAGTGCATGCTTTTGTGCCTTAGATGGGATTGAATTTTCTTTATTTTGCAGGATATTTATGGAAATCTATCTTAAATTTAGATAAGATTATTTGTCTGTAGTTATTAGAAAAGGAGGACTTTGTGTTGTGGATTGATATTGCAGATTAAGTTTCTATTCAGCTGAAGTTGGCCAATTCATTTTTGATTTATTTCTATTGACTGTGGTGAAACAGTAGCCTATAAACAAAAGGAAAAAGGGGAAGAAGTATTCTAAATAGTTTTTGCAATCTTAAGCTTAGTATAACGTTATAATAAGGGAACAGACTGAGCCAAAAATGGGCTCTTAACATTTCAAAAGGAATTACTCCTCTTATTGTTAAGAAAACTAATCCTTTAATTAAAGACATTCCAAAAATACCTGAAAAATGTTGTAAGTGTTGGCCTGACCAACCATAGCCAGTGGAGGAGACTCTTAACCCGGATGTGATTAAAACAATAGATGTGCTTGTGTCTACGTACAAAGAAAATCAGTAGAAAGGAAGTGGAGCTTGGCGGTCTTCATTTATTTGAACAAGAGGGACAAAAGCTGCAATAGATAAAAGTGAAAAAAGTACAGAAGCAATTGGGAAATGTGAAAAAGAAATAGAAAAACAGATGGCAGCAATTAAAGTGCCTTTTTCACACGTGGACTCAGTTAAGTGACCCCCACCTTTATGAGAAGCAGGTGAAGTTTGATGAAATCTATCCTCAGCTCCCAGTGATCATTCAAGAGTGTAGCTATCACATTAGAGATGAGGATGACACCATAATAGAGTCAGGACAAGCAGAGACAACGACAAAGCTGTATCAGAGTTCCAAAAGCAAGAGAAGAACACTACGTCTGCAGACTAAAGGTGAACTGAGAATGAGCAGGGGGACAGTCAGAGATGATGATGATCTGAGTGAGTCTGAGGAGATTATGGGTGGATACAACCCTGCAGTCAGACAGATACTGGCTAAAGCAGATAAAAGATGAGATGTAACCAGGAGGAAAGAAGACTGAGGAAGTGGTGAAACTGAGAATGAAGACAGCGATGTCGTTTCTGAGAATAAGGGTCCCTTCGCTTCAAGAGTCCCTTCAACATCCAGTACAAAAACACAAGATGACAGATGGAGAGCTTTAAGAGAAGTAGAAACAAGACCAATGCCTGTTGTACTTGGATAATGCTGTTAGCTCAGAAAGCCAAAAAGCATTCAAGAAACTATTAAAGGAGTTGCAGAAAATGCAGAATTGAAAATTGAATGTTCTCAAAAATCAGAACAGGCATATGCACTGCACTCAAGAAAAGGGAAGACACCAGAGGAGATGTGTCCAGTGGTTGTCTGAGGACAGAGTCTGGAGTACAAGCCTTGGCAGAATACAGATCTGTCAGATATCCTTGAAGTTGCCTATTCTGCAAGATGGAGCATATCCTTGGATTTCAAAGTTGGAAGAGCTCCTGGTGGGAACTCGGCCTGCTGTAGGAGATCTAAAGAGACTTTTAGCAAATATCCTGGGGGTTGCAGCCGTGGAAGAGATTCTACAGAAAGCAGGTCTAAATCGATATGTAGGAACAGCTGTTAATGATCCAGAGCTGTTTTCTGCAAATAGAAGTCAAACATGGAGAGCATTGAAAGATACACTTCCAACAACTGTTCTGAGCCTTTAGGAGTGGAAGAAAACCAGAGAGCTTATGTGTCAGGAGCCCATCAGGTATGGAGAAATGTAACAGGAATTAAATGTAACAGATTTAAATCAAATGGAGCAGTCAATTTTGCGAGCCAATACAGAAAGGGGCTGCCCTTACCAGTGAGGAGTAAACTGTCAGAAGCAGTGGGTCTTGGCAGCACGGCTAAGAGTGTTTATACAGATCATATACTGTAACCCATCAAGTGGAGCTATATAGGAAAAAGGAATATGATCAGAAAGCACATGACCAAGAGATCCTCAGGAAACTGAATCACATACAACTAGTGGATAACAAGAAAAAACTAGCGCTGGTTGTACAGAGTGAGCTGCTAACTCAGCCAGTACCACAACCGCAGCCGAACAAGGCCCAGCCTCAGGTGAGCCAGTCAACATAGATGTGTTCTATTTTTGAGTAAGTATATGGAGACCTCAGATGTTATTTCTTTTTTCTCTGTCTGAGGGATATGGGTGTCAGGTTGAGACATGTGCCGACATTGTTTTGATTTTAATTTCTGAGGATTCTATATAAATTTACATATGATTTCTGTCTTCATGAAATAATTAAGTGAGTGGGCCCCTGGTCCAATGGTCAAGAACTCACAGGAAATGGGTCTTCCACTCTCTCTCTTTCCCTCTAAGTCCCAGAGCCTGATATAATGTAATTAAGAGCCATATGCCTTACCTTATTTGGATGAAAATGAACCTTATGTAAAGTACAGAGAATAGAGCTGAGAGAGAGGGACGAGGATTTTCAGAGTCTCTCTCCAGTCTCAGTAGGACCTTGTAAGATGCTGTTCTTTGGTGAAATAAAAATGAATTTACAACTCAAGACATGTCTGCAGAAAATATTCTTCATTCATCTTCATTGCACCACTGAGAAGAAAATAAACGACACTGTGTTATTAAATGGTCTCTCTGTGCTCTCTGCTGATAAATCATATTCTAAAATCATGTAGATATTGTGCTGAACTGATATCTTTACATTGTAAATTATGTGAAATGAATTGAAAAGAAGTATTGTATACTGTAAGGAGTGTGGTGTGTTCTCTCTGTGTCTGCGTGGGTTTCCTCCGGGTGACTGTCTGTGAGGAGTGTGGTGTGTTCTCCCTGTGTCTGCGTGGGTTTCCTCCGGGTGACTGTCTGTGAGGAGTGTGGTGTGTTCTCTCTGTGTCTGCGTGGGTTTCCTCCGGGTGACTGTCTGTGAGGAGTGTGGTGTGTTCTCCCCGTGTCCGTGTGGGTTTCCTCCCACGATCCAAAAACACATGATGATAGGTGGATTGGCGACTCAAAAAGTGTCCATAGGTGTGTGTGTGTGTGTTGCCCTGTGAAGGACTGGCGCCCCCTCCTGAGTGTATTCCCGCCAATGATTCCAGGTAGGCTCTGGACCCACCGCGACCCTGAACTGGATAAGGGTTACAGATAATGAATGAATGAATGAATGTTCTCAATAACCTCATCAGCTCCACTACTTCCACTTCCCCTCACTCACACACTCTTTGTGAAGCATTGGCAGTAGTTTCTGCTTCCTAAGCCTTCTCTGAACTGTGTCTTCCTGCTGATTGATCTCTGCCTGCCCCTTGATTCTGGATTTTGGGGTTAATCTGTTAATTTACAAAAAAAGAGCTGCAAAAGCAGGTGCATATTACACTACAGCCCCCAGAGACTACGATGTCAATGTACTTTATTAAAGCAGCACTAGGTAGTGTTTTTACCTTAAAAGTACAGCTTCACAATCACTGTGCTGCTCCACTGATCTGTAACAGGGCGAATAGAGACTCTGTCGCTCCTCCTCTGGGCTCAGCACTGCAGAAACTGCACTATGTAACTGTTAAACTAATATTGTACTGTGATATTTCCACAGATGTTCTGCTCTACTCGTCTTTTCCCTGTAGATCTGCAGGTGAAGATGCTGCTGGGTTTGTGACAGCGCTGCTCCACGAAGGCCTCTCTTCCCTCTCAGCTCCATGTGCTCTTCATAACGATATTCACACCAGAAAACCTCCTCACACACACACACACACACACACACACTAACGTCACCAGAAATGTTTAGAAATATGTGTGTGTGTGTGAGTCAGTCGTCATGAAGAGCTCATGTAGGAGTGATGTAGCCTCTAAACAGTGTCCTACAGTAAAGAGTTCCCCACCGTTCTCCTACATCACTCATAAACCCAACACTAATCCCTAATATTGTCTCATTAATGTGTGTGATAATATCTGTGTGTGTTTCTGGACCGGTCTGTAACCGAATGATTTCTATAATGTAATGGACCTTCTGTCTGAGCTCATTAGAGCTGCACTTTATGATCATTTTAATAACTATTAGTCTGCTGATTTGTTTTCTATCAATTACAAAAGACTGATTATTCTACAGAGCGCTGGAGTCCTGCAGTGTGTTCAGTTGGATTGGGATTAGTGTTGAAACTGACACTGAGGCACAAACAGCGCCACCTAGAGTATTTTTCAGCAGCTGCCACTGGTTCAGATGAAGGTGAAAGTAATAGAAATCCTTCTGTAAATACAGTTTCTACCAAACACTGTCTGGAATAAGAAAAATAATCCTAAATCCATGTGTAGAAGGATGTTGTAGATATTCTCTCTGACGCTGTAGAAGCTGCTCACTCTGAGAGTCTTCTGCTTGAATGTAGAGTCTGCTCTCACTGGGATCAGCTTTGGGAGATGGGAACACACACATCTGGCTGTAGAGCCTCTGTGAATAAAACTGAGGGTCCACACCACCATGCACAAGGCCCGCTGAGATCATTCTGAACACACTCCTGTGTACAGCGCTAACACACACGTTCCAATCTGTTGATGACACACACACTTTTCCAGAATAAATAAAGAAGAGAGAACATAGTCCATATATAAAATGTACACAGGGGGAACTCAGCTTGTGAACGGAAGATAACCATTTCTTCCAGTCAGGCCCTTCAATAATACGAGAACTATGTGTGTGTCTCATAAGGAGCCTGAGAAACTCTCTTTAGGGCCCCCCCTCATCCACTGCTCCTCACCTGTTCCATTAATATCTGGGACAATATCGTCCAGTTTGACGTGGTAAAGGATCATTCTCCGTGTGTTATTATTAGTGCTGCTAGTGGATTTCCTCCACCATTAACAAGAGGCTACTGTTGGTGGACACAAGTCTGTCAGACCGTGATGAGCAGCGCTGGGCAGTTCAGCTCCGTGCTTTAGGATCATACTGAGCTTCTTCTTCAAACTCTACAGCGCAGTATCTTCTCCGCTTCACCACGTCCTCTTTAGCGCTGTTGTGGAGAAACGTTAACGTTGAAGCTCTGAAGAGAGAGTTCAGCTTGTGGATCACAGACAGAAAGTCCATTCTCTGTAGAAGAGAACATGTTGTAGTGGGAAACGGCTCGGAGAGTCCTTTATTACTGCTTCAGAGACGCCCCGAAATGAATGGGAGTGAATGGAGAGCTGCTCTCGAATGGTCCTCTCTCGTAGCTCCGCAAACCTGGGCCTGGGTTATTCTCCCCGGATCAGCGCTGTTTATATGGGCTCCTGTCTCTTTAAAGACTTCACACACACACACACACACACACACACACACACACACACACACACAGACACGCCCCCTCGGTGACGTAGAGAGGAGAAAGCGAAAGTAGATTTACCCCTTCACCGTTTTACGGAGAGAGAGAGAGAGAGAGAGAGAGAGAGAGAGAGATAAAGAATGCAGATTTAACGGTGAGTAACTTCATTGTTTTCTTCTTTATCTAACACCCCCCCCAACACACACACAGACACACACACACACACACACACACACACACACACACACACACACACACACACACACAGGGGAACATTAAAGCTGTGAGGTTTACAGTGAGTCTAAATCAGTGAAGTCTAAAAACACTCGGGCTGTTTCGGGCCGATTACACCACGCCGAGCCCGAGTCTCATCGGCTTCCGTTTAAATCCAGGTCCGGTTCCACTCCCCTCAGTTGTTCTCACAATCTTGCGCTCTATGAGCAACACAGTCGACACCATAAGAGCTTATAGCACGAACTGTAATGAATTCCGCGAAGCGTCTTTACGTTTTACCGAAAGCTGGTTACAGCCGGTGATGTCTGATTCGTGTTTTGAAATCTCCGGGTTTACGCTCGTACGATCAAACAGTGACGCAGACTCGGGGAAGACGCGAGGAGGAGGCATATGCGTTTACACAAACGATCTTTGGTGCGGGCGGTACTCTGTGAAATATAAGAAGTGTGATCCACACGTGGAAATACTGGGAACGACTTTAAGACCGTTTTACTCACCCAGAGAGTGTGGGTGTATTTAACTCTTTGTGGTGTGTGTTCCTCCCAGCGGTAAAGCTGCTAAAGCCGCTAACACCATTGCTGACTTTGTTCATGAGCTACAACTTAAACATCCCGATGCTCCAGCAATAGTAGTTGGAGACATGAATCAGTGTCACCTGGACTCCGTGTGTTGTCTGGCTTTGAACAAGATGTAAAAAATCAAACCAGGAAAAACAACATTCTGGACAAGTGTTTTGTAAATATTAAGAATGCTTACATTTCAAAAAGCAGACCTCCTACACCCAGTTCAGATCATAATGTGATTCATATTGTTCCAGTGTATAAGACAAGATTTAAGAGAAGTAAACCTGAAAAGAAAGTCATAAGAAGTTGGACAGATGAGAATAAGGAACAGCTTGGAGCATGTTTTGATTGATGACTGATTGGAGCGCGTTTCAAGACGGCTCTTTAAATGAAAGGATAACTGTCACTAATGATTATATTAACTTCTGTGTACAGCTGTTAGTTCCTACAAAAGAAATTAAAATCTATCCAAATAATAAATGATACGTAACCAAGGATATTAAAGGAACTATAAACAAAAGGAGCCTGGCCTTTAATAATAAAGACACAGTAATACTTCGACAGACAGATAAAGAACTAAGAATTAAATTAAGAGAAGCACAGACAAGGTTTAGAAAACACATTTAAAACTAATAACTCTAAAAAGGTGTGGGACACGTGAACTCAGTGACAGGTACGCTGTCCTCTAATAAACCCACTGTAACAGATAACGATTTTAAGTTTGCTAATGATTTAAACACTTATTTTACAAGATTTGATTCGTCTGATAGCTCTGAGAAATGTAATCAAGTTCTTACAAACATTCAGCTAGAACCTTCAGACAGAATTAAGATCACTGTTGATGAAGTTAGAAAAATAGTTAAAGCCACTAACACCAAAAAATCAGAGGGGTCCAGAGAGGTGTAGTCCTTTTATTAAAAAACACCCAACTAAACAACAGAGCTGACACCAGCTTGGCCACCAGTATTTAAACTCTCAACTGATACACACACAGTCCCAACAGCATGGGAAACTTCACATATAAAACCACTGCCTAAGATTCAATGTCCAAAAGAATACAAAGATGTTAGACCCATAGCTTTAACGTCTGTGATCATAAAGACTCTAGAGAGACCTTTGCTCAAACATCTGTAAACTACTTGTACTAATGAGAAATTAGATCCATTTCAGTTTCCATATGAAACAGAGTGTATCACGGAAGACGCTGTTGCTACATTAGTTCATATTATTACCAAACATCTAGATAAACCTCATACGTCTGTGAGAGCACTCTTTCTAGATTATTCATCAGCCTTTAACACACTACAACCCAATATTCTACTTTTTAAAATGTCTCGTCTGAGAGTGAACCCTTATTTGATTCACTGGTACGACTCTTTTCTTACAAATAGAGTCCAGCTGGTTAAAGTGAACAGGACTCTTTCTTCTGCCATTTTCACCAGTGTTGGTGCACCTCAGGGCTGCGTGAGTTCTGCTTTGCTTTTTTCTTTATACACAGATGATGGCCGTTCAACTACAAATAATCAGTATGTTTTAAAATACTCAGATGATACTGTCTTGTTAACACTATTAAATGACACGGACAGCCCTGAGCTGCACCAACAGGGGGTTAATAAGGTGGTCACGTGGAGCAAAAATAATGATCTAGACATCAACACAAAGAAAATAAAAGACATTCTGTTTGGCCCAAAATCAATACTCGCAAATCCCACCATTATCAGTGATGAAATGACTAAACAGGTGCAGTCTTATAAATATCTTGGTGTAATGATTGATGCCACTCTATTATGGAGACATCATATTGACTACATCTGTAAAAAAATGAAAAAGAGGTTTATTTTCTTTGTCGTCTCCGCTCTTTTGGAGCTACTCAGCAGATACTCCTACTGTTTTACACTGCTGTTATTCTGTGTCACGGCTGCGCAGGGAGGATGAGGAGACGGACGTAAACGCAAGGAATTTTATTAACACAGACAGAATCAAAACAAACATGGGTAGATACATGGAAACTAGACAAGACTAAACTATGAATTAACCAAAGACAGACGAGAGACAGCCATGAACCGGGGTAGACATGTGAGACACACAAAAACAGAGTTAACACACATCTACGCACACAACACCAGACGAAGGAGCACTCAAACCACATGGGTATATAAGGACAAGACAAAGGAGGAACACCTGGAGACAATAATGAGAGAGAGGCAGGACTAAGGTGGGGCTAGGGCGGAACAAGGGCGGAGACAGGAACAACAACAAACAGGGCCATGTGCTACATGAGCACAGGGTGGGGAAAACAGACAGGACTGGGCCAGGATGTGACATTCTGAGTGTTCTGCAGTATTGTAACGCTGTGTGGTACAGCTGTTTATCTACATCTGTAAGGTCTGGATTGAAACACTTGATCAAAATCTGTTCAAAGATTGTGGGTCAGTCTCTAGAAAGCCTGGGTGAGGCCGCTTATTATAACAACACAATGAGGCTGGCAAAAAAAACATAATTTCTGACACTAATCATGTTTTGAACAGTGAATATGTCCTTCTTCCATCTGGATGATGATACAGTGTTTCACTGTTTAATAAGTTTAGACTGAAACATTCTTCTGTACATCAGTCAATTCTTAAACTGAACAAAGAGCTTAATTCACATCTATGAAAGTTGTTTTAATACGAGAAATTATTATTATTATTATTATTATTATTATTATTATTATTATTAGGGCGGCACGGTGGTGCAGCAGGTAGTGTCGCAGTCACACAGCTCCAGGGGCCTGGAGGTTGTGGGTTCGATTCCCGCTCCGGGTGACTGTCTGTGAGGAGTTGGTGTGTTCTCCCTGTGTCTGTGTGGGTTTCCTCCGGGTGACTGTCTGTGAGGAGTGTGGTGTGTTATCCCTGTGTCTGCATGGGTTTCCTCCGGGTGCTCCAGTTTCCTCCCACAGTCCAAAAAACACACGTTTGTAGGTTGATTGGTGACTCAAAAGTGTCCGTAGGTGTGAGTGTGTGAGTGAATGTGTGTGTGTGTCTGTGTTGCCCTGTGAAGGACTGGCGCCCCCTCCAGGGTGTATTCCCCCCTTGCGCCCAATGACTCCAGGTAGGCTCTGGACCCACTGTGACCCTGAAATGGATAAGCGGTTACAGATAATGAATGAATTATTATTATTATTGTTATTATTATTTTAATGTTAATGTACTGTGTCTCAATAGAGCTACTGTTTCTATGCAAGACAAATTTCAGATCTTGGATCTCACAACAAAGTATTATCTATCTATCTATCTATCTATTACATATTGCTCCTTTAAGACTTTTGCTGCTCAAACATGAAGTTACTCTGAAACACACCGTGTTTACAGTGGAGTAAAAATGACTTGTTAAAGATAATGTTGACTACCTTTAGGATTCTGATGATATCTCTGTAAATTAAAGTGTAGAATGGTTTAAATGTACTTTAATATAAACAGTGATGTAACTACAGTGGAACTGACTGAAAGGTAATTCACTGGTAGGTCCAACAGGAAAGAGAGAGCTGACTGTGTGTAACGTTAGTTTTCCACAGCGTTTTCTCACGCCCAGATATGAGTGAGAGTTACAAACACAACCCCTGAATCTCCACTCTATAATGAAGAAGAGACCTCACAACCAAACGAAAAAGTGAAAGACTGATAACTGACCCCTTATTAAACTACTGCTGCTCATCCGATTCTTCTGAACCATTTAAGGTGGAGCGTAGTCTCAGGTGTGTGCTGTTCTACTGATCTCCAGCTCCCTCTGCAGTGTGTAGAGACCGTGCTGACCACGTCTTCACATCCACCACCAAAGACATTTCTACATTATTTTTCTTTGTGGATCGACACAAACAGCAGTGGAGACAATAACCACAGAGAGTTGTTGCAGGTGTGTGTTTATCTGTGTCTCCTGGGGAAGGCGAGTGTGTGTGTGTGTGTGTGTGTGTGTGTGTTGTGTAAACCAGTCAGGTGTTAACTCCAGAGATGGTGGTCTTATCTTCTTTGAGTGCTCCCTGATAACACTTCGTATCCATGGGATTCCTACAGTTCTCTCACACCTACAGCTCTCAGTAACACTCTATTTTACACAGGTGTAACACAGTAAAGAGAATTAGGAGAATCTGACCACCCCCCCCCTCTCTGAACTCCTACCAGAGTCTGTACACACCACTGGGTCTGAATACGTACAGTATCCCTTCCTGTGTTCTCTTACTCAGTCTATTGTCCTGTTCACTCTGTTTAATATCCACAGGACTGAAACCCAGAGAGCAGATTCTCCAGTGTCCAGCTGTGTGTCTGTACAGAGTGACCAGATCATGGAGGACTCTCCTAAAGTCAGCACTGGGGGAGGAGAACCCAGCTGTGTGTCTATGAAGAGTGACCGGTCCATGGGGCCTCCTCCTAAATTCAATAAAGAAGGAGGAGAACCCAGCTGTGTGTCTATAAAGAGAGCCCTCTCTGATCCAGAGTGAGTTACTGTCCTTCAGTGAAACACTGATGAGTGATAAATGAACAGATAAAGAAGGTTAGAACTCCTCTTGCTCTAAGAGCGTGAGAGGACACAGTGGAGAAAGACAGTCCAGAGCTTTGTAGATGTTCAGTCTGTGTTTAACTAAGAATCAGTTAAAGATCTATTAAATGAAACTGAAGTGGACGTGTCGGACAGAGCTGAGGACGTTTTGTCCAGTTCTGATTCTTCTGGAACACTAGGATAAGATCATAAACACAGGCACTCTTATTCTGTAATAGCTATTGTCCTCAGTTCAGTCCTAACTGAAGATCTGATGAGAACTAAACAGATGAGATTAAGATGAGATTTTCAGAAACAGGAGCGCACATGATCCACTGTTTGAAGGTGAACTGATGAAGGAGTGGAATCAGGTGTGTTTCTGCTTTATTGGAATGAAAAGCTGCAGTAACAGCGCCTCTTTGTGGAGAAGATTAGACCCTGCTGATCTGTGCAGCTGAATTCTGTGTGTTATAACGGCAGTGGAACCTTCATTATATATCTAGGATTTCCTACTGAATATGGATCCAGAACAGTCTGAATAATTAGTAATAGCTGATGATGTAATGTATTGATCAGGTTCTCCTCATTATTCAGTCTGTGTTCTGATTCTCCACAGAGTCCAGAAGAAGACTCCTGACAGGACCAGGAAGAATATGGAGTCAATATTCAAGGTGTGTGTGTGAAACACTGGAGGTGTGTGTGTGTTCCAGTGTTGTTATTATAGGACAGTAATAAAGGCTACTGTTTATTCACTGTAGCAGTGTTATGATGGAGAGTGATGTAGAGTTTGGTGATGGACAGTGATTCTGGATTTTCTTAGAATAATAAAATATAAATCATTATCACTTCCACCCCTCAGCTCACACTGCACTGTCTGACAGACTCTGTGTTAATTTTTCTATTTTACTCAGGAGCTGGAGCAGAGAATGATCTCTGTGGTGAAGAATCATCTGAAGAGGTTTATGAAGCTGCTGTGTGAGGATTACCCAGCATGCTCCGAGAGAGAGAGGAGGAGGAGGATGGTGTTAGAGACGGAGTGATGAAGATCACACTGAACGTCCTGAGGAACATGAACCACACACACCTCGCTCACACACTGCAGAGCAGTAAGATTTCAGGGTCCTGTCTTTACTATTTAGACACTTTAATAGAAACAGATCTAAGGATCATCATGATGGAATATTAATAAAATTAATCACAAATATATTTTCATTGTGTGAATATTTGTTCTGTGAAAATATATTCTCAAATATAAATAAACTACAGCTGAAGAACTTTTAGGTTTTATTTAATCAAAGACTCTTCATGATCACTACATAATATTTCATATGGTCTTCATAGTTTATCTAAAACTACATTAAAATATTTATCATGTTTTGTTATGGTGATTGTTTCCTCTTTTTTAATTAGAACTGGCTCCTTCTTCTCATCGAAAGCTGAAATCAACCCTGAAGGAAAAGTTCCAGAAAATTAATGAAGGAGTCTCTAATCCTGGAAGCTCAGCTCTTGTGAATGAGATCTACACAGATCTGTACATCACAGAGGGAGGGAGTGGAGAGATCAACACTGAACATGAGGTCAGACAGATTGAGACAGTGTCCAGAAGACCAGCAGCACAGGAGAAACCCATCAAATGCAGCCAGCTCTTTAAAGATAAAGCCATCAGAACTGTGCTGACTAAAGGAGTGGCTGGAATTGGAAAAACAGTCTCTGTGCAGAAGTTCATTCTGGACTGGGCCGAAGGAAAAGAAAACCAGGACGTCCTCTTCATATTTCCACTTCCTTTCAGAGAGCTGAACATGATGAAGGAGAAAAGGCTCAGTCTGATGGAGCTTCTTCATCGGTTTTTCAGAGACACAAAAGAATTAAAACCAAGAGACTATGATCTCTACAGAGTCCTGTTCATCTTTGACGGTCTGGACGAGAGTCGACTTCCTCTAGATCTTCAGCCTCAGTGGATGTGCTGCTAACAAACCTCATTAAGGGGAATCTGCTTCCCTCTGCTCTCCTCTGGATCACGTCTCGACCAGCAGCAGCTAATCAGATCCCTCCTGAGTATGTCGCCCAGGTAACAGAGGTACGAGGGTTCAGTGACCCTCAGAAAGAGGAGTACTTCAGGAAGAGGATCAGTGACCAGAGCCCATTGTCTCTAGAAACAGGAATGTCTTTGTACAGGGAGACACTGGATTTCTTAGTTTATTCACAAAGTCCAGAATGTCAGAGTTCCTGAAGTGTGCAGTGGACAAGGCCTTACAGAGTGAGAATGGACACCTGAACCTTTACCTCCGGTTCCTTCTGGGTCTCTCACTGGAGTCAAATCAGACTCTCTTACGAGGAATACTGCCTCAGACAGGAATCAGATCTCACAGCAGAGAGGAAACAGTCCAGTACATCAAGAAGAAGATCAGGGAGAATCCCTCTCCAGAGAAAACCATAAATCTGTTCCACTGTCTGAATGAACTGAACGATCACTCTCTAGTGCAGGAAGTCCAGGAATACCTGAACAGAGGAGGTTCTCTCAGTGGAGTCAGGTTCTCTCCTGATCAGTGGTCAGCTGTGGCATTTGTGTTGCTGAATTCAGAAGAAGAACTAGATGAGTTTGACCTGAGGAAATATAATCCATCAGAAGAAGGTGTTCTGAGATTGCTGCCAGTGATCAAAGCGTCCAGAAAAGCTGTGTGAGTTCATCATTAATAAATGTTTATTATACTTTTAGATTTACTGCTGAATTTTCTCTCATTGTCTGAAATCTTTTCACTGTTTGATTTGTCTTTCTCACCATCCTCTTTCTCATGTCCCTCACTACAATTCCCATGTCTCCATGGGTGATCACATGAATGTGGACATCTGTCCTCCACCCGATATGGGAGGGAAATCCTGACAACATTAAAACTGAAGTGAAGACAACAAAATGAAAATACAAATATGTTTTACTATTTATTTTTCCAAACTTGTATCACAAATATCATGATAAAATTCAAAATGAAATGTTTAGATTCATTAATACAATTAAAAGTGAAATACTTAATTTTCAGTTTAATCTTTCACTTCAGCAGGTGTTCAGCAAGTACAAAATTAAAGTTAAAAAAGCTTTGTGGGTCCATGAACTTTGGTGATTTTTTATTAGAAAAACAGATGTTAAAAATGAAAAAGTGGTGACTGTCATTTGACTGTCATTTCATTCTCCAAATCCATATCATGTAAAAACAAGCAATGTTTATTTTTTTACTTTGAACTCTAGACTCTAAAGACGTAAACCATGAACACTAAGACTAACAATGACAATGAACTGCAGAACATAGACACCAAGACAGACTTTAAATAGTGAATATAACTGGGATAATGTGACCCCACTCACAGGTGTGGGGCGAGACTAAAGGTAACACAAGTGAAAATAGACACAAGACCAAAGCACAGAACAAATACATCCTGACACCACGTAGTCAGCCTGGTTTTCTGTTTACTGACATTTTGACCTGTTTGTTTCCAACTGTAACTTTGTTTTTCACCTGCTATTTTTGATATTAAACATTCACATCTCAAACATTAACAGTTAACAGTAACATGAAATCACCTGCTTCTTCCTCCTCCTCCATGTTACAGTGGGTTTATATAAAAAACATCAAAACAGTTAGTAATTCAAATTAAATTGTAGTCAATATCCATGTTATTGAATAGTGTTAAAGGGTAACAGGCTCTACTTAAAACACCACAAGTGCACACACTCACACTCAGGGCTGTGACTAGAATTAAAGCATTAGTGAGGTCCACACTTGCATACAAGATATGCTACTTACAGTTTTAATTGTTTTGGATTTGTTTTATAAAGTGATTTAAGATAAATATAACATTACTATAAAACTTCGAACTGCTGAAAGCATTTTGTATTACTTCGTTTTTATCCTGTGTTAAGATGTCGTACATTTGTAATTTCTGAGTTAAACCTGTATACACACTGGGTAGCACGATCTGACAAAGTAGCATAACCTGACAGGTATTAGTCTGCTCAGCTAATGGTGCTGCAGTTAGAGAAGAGGTTTTGAATAGAGGGGCTACACACATATTTCTGACTAAACCTTCGATTTGTCCTCACAAAGTCCTCACATTCATGTCATAGCAGCAGTGTCGTATGTTAGTCTGCAATATGTGCATAACCTACCTCTCAACAAGCACTTAAAGATGGTTAGTAATTGAAAGGTCTTGTGAGAGCAGATTGGCAATTCTACCAACAAACTGAGAGTAGGGTTGCTAGATCCAGCAAAAATATTCAGACCAAAGTCTGTTGAAAACCCAAGTCCTAGAAATATGGGAGATGGTGAAAACATCAAAACACAACCGATGTCCAGACCTCTGTGTCCTTGTAGTTAGTTACAGCCATGCTCACACTTTGCACTACACTCACATATGCAAACACCAATTTATTAATTACCAACACTAGCTTTGTTAGTATAAGTTAATTTTAATGATAAAACATATTCCAGTAGAGCTGTGTAAGAATGTGGTGATACCATACATATCACGATACAAGAGTTACGATTCAATATATTCAATATATATAATAAAATGTCATCAGAAATTTTAGAATTGAAAGAGATTGCAAGATTCCTAAAAATAAACAAAACAACAAAAAATACATATACAAGTGAACATGTATGTAGTATGTATTGCCTTTGTTGTGGAATCTGAAATTCCACAATAAGCCCACACCTCAGCTCTGTAATCTATGGGAGCCGCTCTAGCTTTCACACAGAAACAAACGCAGCATTCATCGTGGACATTACCCGGACTGGTAAAGTCAGAATCAGCACATGTGAGAACAGAGCGAGAAAAGATTCTCCTACACAAGTGCTGCTCCACGCTTCGTCTGCCATTGTGATAACACGCCTGATGCAGAAAATCTCCCTCAGTGCGCTCCATGTGTTAAAGTACTTCTCCAGGACATCTCCGGACCTGATGCTCAGGAGGTTCTCTTGAAATTTGCTGGAGCTTATGCCATACTTGGCCAATGCCAACAAATAGGTTTACTAATGCTAACGTTAGCAGTACGTTCTGAAGTTACTTGTTTACAATGGGGTGGAAGAGTCTAATGACTGAAGACAGTACAACAGCGCACTCTAGCAGTCAGGAGTTTAAACACTGTGAGGAGGAAATATCAGGCTACAACAATCCAGTGAATATTTTCTAGTTTCAAAAAGAAGGGACCTTATCTACCGACATATCATTACACCACATAATGTATGTGTTTACTCTGTTTTTACAGACTTGCTGGGTGTAATCTCACCAAGGACTCCTGTGAAACTCTGGGATCAGCTCTACAGTCAGTAAACTCCTCCCTGAAAGAGCTGGAGCTCAGTAACAATGACCTGCAGGATTCAGGAGTGGAGCTGCTCTCTGCTGGACTGAAGAGTTCACTCTGTAAACTGGAGACTCTCAGGTAAAACTTTCAAAAGGTGGGTTTAAAATAAAGTATTCTTTGGTATGGAGTTGTTTATTTTATTAAAGTTAAACTCATAATGATTTAGAAGTGTTTCTGATTCAGCTTATTAATTTACCTTGTCAAAGCCAAATTACTCTTCATCGAAATCTTTTCTTTCTTTTTCTTATTATTATTATTCTATTCACAAAATGTAAAATTCTACTCCTCCTAGGGTTTTTATGCTACAGCCATTTCACATGGTCATAGATCCTATGCCAACTCGGGGTGCTTGTGCTTTTTGGAGTGACCCAACTTACGAATTTCAAAATACGAGTTTCTAAAGTGGTAATTTTTCCCATAGGAATGCATTGGCCAAAATTTCAACCTGCTTAAGTCGGTCACTTTTGAAGCTATGGCCATGAGATTTCAAACGGTCGAACCCTGTCACACCAAGACTCATCATGTCTCGCACTCATCTGTTTGTGTTTTTTACCCTGCAACAATACTAGCAATACATGACAAGACAAATTCATGAAAGTTCTTGAAATTTCACCCCCTAGTATAATACTTTATGTAACTGATTGGTGTAATAGTGCCTATGTAATATCATGTATGTCTCATTTAACAATATCTTCACTCAGACTCACTGTCCAGATGAGAATGACTTCTACTTTGTCTTGGGTCCATTATAAATGTTTTATAACTATCTCCTGCTGCTCAGAATAAAACATATTTAAACATGTAGTAATTAAAAGTACAAAAAATGCTATGTCATGTTAGTGGTGGTGTGTGTTTTGTAACAGCATTGATGAATTTTAACCAGAGTTTAGTGATGTGCGTTTGTCTGTGTGTGTACTGTACTAAAGCTGTTGTTTCTCCATGTAAGCTCCATCTCTTCTTTCTGCAGATTGTCTGGGTGTATGATTACAAATGAAGGCTGTTCGTCTCTGGCTTCAGCTCTGAAATCAAACCCCTCCCACGTGAGAGAACTGGATCTGAGCTACAATCACCCAGGAGAGTCCGGAGTGAAGCTGCTCTCTGATCTACTGCAGGATCCACACTGTGCGCTGGAGAAACTACAGTGAGTGTCTGTCTGTCTCTCTCACACTCTCTCTTACAAACACACACACAAACACACACAGAGCCTGACACCACTTACATAATTACACAAGATTAACCATGTGTTTATTATAATGACTGTTCTTAAGATAAAAAGATAACACTTCATTGATCCTGGAGAAAATTGTAGTGTCACAGTACTGTACATAGTGCACAACAGAAGACAGAAAGAAATAACAGTTAGTATTGCAGAGATATAGAATTAGATTACAGGAGTAAGTGTAGAACTACAGAGTGACCAGTGTGTGGACAGTGGAGCTGAGAGAGAGGACAGTGAGTGGACACGGTGTGTAACTGTAGAACTACAGAGTAACCGGCGTGTGGACAGTGGAGCTGAAAGAGTGAACAGTGAGTGGACACGGTGTGTAACTGTAGAATTACAGAGTGACCGGCGTGTGGATGGTGGAGCTGAGAGAGAGGACAGTGAGTGGACACGGTGTGTAACTGTAGAACTACAGTGTGACAGGTGTGTGGACGGTGGAGCTGAGAGAGAGGACAGTGAGTGGACATGGTGTGTAACTGTAGAACTTTCTCAGCTCTCGGCGTGTGGACGGTGGAGCTGAGAGAGTGAACAGTGAGTGGACACGGTGTGTAACTGTAGAATTACAGAGTGACAAGTGTGTGGATGGTGGAGCTGAGAGAGAGGACAGTGAGTGGACACGGTGTGTAACTGTAGAAATACAGAGTGACCGGCGTGTGGACGGTGGAGCTGAGAGTGTGGACAATGAGTGGACACGGTTTTTAACTGTAGAACTACAGAGTGACCGGCGCGTGGACAGTGGAGTTGAGAGAGAGGAGTTGAGTGGACACAGAGTGTGACTGTAAAAATACACTGACCGGCGTGTGGACGGTGGAGCTGAGAAAGCGGACAGTGAGTGGACACGGTGTTTAACTGTAGAACTACAGAGTGACCGGCGTGTGGACAGTGGAGCTGAGAGAGTGGACAGTGAGTGGACTCGGTGTGTAACTGTAGAACTACAGAGTGACCGGTGTGTGGACAGTGGAGCTGAGTGAGTGGACAGTGAGTGGACTCGGTGTGTAACTGTAGAACTACAGAGTGACCGGCGTGTGGACGGAGGAGCTGAGAGAATTTGAGCTGTAAAACCACAGAAGTGCAGCCCCCCACTGCGGTGATGAGGGGGAGGAGCTGAACCCCGCTCATGTGATGCCCCCGGTGTTGGGGGAATGCACTTATGGTCACAGCCCTAGTTTCAGGTTGATGTGGAGTTTAATGAGTTTATAAATGTGTGTGTTTGATCTTTAGAGTCCAACACGGAGGAATCAGCAGAATGAGATCAGGACTGAAGAAGTGTAAGATACACACACACACACACACACTGTACATACACACACACACGTTGTACACACACTATACACAGACACACACACACGCCCTGTACAAACACACACACACACAAAGTACACACACTATACACTAACACACACACTATACACTAACACACACACAAACACTAACATAGAAATATATAGTAAAAACACTTGTATAGAATTGTTTGTAATTGTGTGTGTGTGTGCGTGTGTGTACAGATCACTTTGATCTGACTCTGGATCAAAACACAGTACACACTTATCTCTCTCTGTCTGAGGGAAACCGGAAGGTGGAGAGTATGAAGGAGACTCAGTCGTATCCAGATCATCCGAAGAGATTTGATGGTGTTCCTCAGGTTCTGAGTGTGGAGAGTTTAACTGGACACTGTTACTGGGAGGTGGAGTGGAGGGGGGGGGGGGGGGGGGGTTTATATCTCAGTGTCATACAGAGGAATCAGGAGGAAAGGAGGAGGAGCTGAGAGTGTGTTTGGATCCAATAAATTCTCCTGGAGTCTGATATGCTTTGAGAACAGTTACTGTGTCAGACACAATATTCAGGAAACTGAGATACACCCCCCCTCTCACTCTAACAGAGTCGGAGTGTATCTGGACTGGGGGTCCGGCACTCTGTCCTTCTACACCATCTCACCTCACACACACACACTCACACACTTACACACACTCACCTCCACATTCACTGAGCCCCTCTACGCTGGCTTTGTGGCCTGGAATTATGGCTCCTCAGTGCATCTGTGTGAGACAGAATAGACACACTCTCTCTCCTACACACATACACACACAAAATATCACATTTTCAGACACACACTAACACTAATATTTTTTTCATTAAAATGTTTAAAAAGTAAAAAAAACTAAAATGTTTTTGACTCTGTGTTGTGTTTGTTTTCTCTCTCAGTTTTTAATTGATTTTAAATTAAATGTAGGGTTTAAATGATGTGCACATCACTGTGAGTTGTTTTTATTTACATGTTGCACACTGATTTAGAGCAGTGGGGAAATACACTAATATGGTAGGAGAAAGAAGTAAGGAGAAATGGTCAATTCAAATTAAGAAAAACTATTATTTCTCTGCTAGCGTTAGCATTTTCAGCCTGTTAAATGTATCTAGGTTTCGTTAGCTCAAGCTACTATTTCTCCATTAGCGTTAGCATATTCAGACTGGCAAACGTGCCTTGTCTCTGCTAGCTCAAGCTACGATTTCTCCATTAGCATTAGCATATTCAGACTGGCAAACGTGCCTTGTCTCTGCTAGCTCAAGCTACGATTTCTCCGCTAGCGTTAGCATATTCAGATTGGCAAACCTGCCTTGTCTCCGCTAGCTCAAGCTACTATGTCTTTGCTAGCATTAACATATTCAGATTGGCAAACGTGCCTTGTCTTCGCTAGCTTATTTCTCCCCTAAGAAAAGTCCTGTCTGAAAATGTAGAAACATTAGTGGCAGACTTCACTACAAAAGACAACTGCAAGGTAATGTGCAGCCTGCTTTTTTTCACCCATCATCCTACAGCCTGGCATTCAGTGATCTGTGAGACATTTACTTACATTAAGAAAAATGGAGTAATCAAAGGCAGACATTTGACCACATATGAAGATGCAGAATGCACATCTCCCATTCTAACTATTAACATATATCACAACAGAACAGTTATGATCCAGGGATTGGAAAACAGTCTACACAACTCTCAGAACTGTTTTCCAAAGATGAAGAAATCTGCTTTAACCAAAAGAATAGCTACATTCTCAGAGAAAACACCACAGAAAACTTTTCTTCAGAGCTCTACAACTCCACGACCACAACTGGAACACACACCTAAACTCACGGGCAGCGTCAGAACACTGAAAGAAGGACTGTCCATCTTAGAACATCTTTCTTTTTTTTAAAGAAAGAACGTTGTCCTCCCTCCATCAGAAAAGTGTCACCAATCAACCAGCAGGAGAGCTCCACACTTTAATACTGCAGCAGAGAGATGAGATCTGGGAGCTGCAGCAGGCCGTGAGAGAACTAGAAGAGGACAATCAGTGTCTAAGGATGGCTTTACGGAGACTGACCGCAATTACAAAAATGCCAACCACAGCATTTCAGACCCCTCAGCACCGCCAGAGGAACAAGCCCAGACCAGGGATGATGTCACTTCCTCTCTGTCAAACACACCCTCATCCTCACTCACTGCACCACCCATTCACCCCACACCTCCTCCACCTACCGTCCCCAAATCTACCGAATCTACACCCATCCACCAAACACTTTCTCCATCTAAAATTCCCAAAACTATCATCCATCAAAAACCATTCAAACACAAACATCCACAACTGACCCCCACAGCACAGATAAACACACACTCACTCAGAAGAAGACAGCAGATGTGATCTTCATGTGTGACTCAAATGGGGAGTATTTACACATGAAACGCCTTTTCCCTAAGAAAAATTCAACAAAAGGTCTGGACTCCAACAATATTCAAAGCCATAGATCAGTTCACAAATCTGGAATTTGAAGGAGTTCAACACATCATCATTCACACAGGAACCAACGATCTAACGCAGAGAAGAGAAAACATATCGGAAGAACTGAAACAAACAGCAATGTCAGCATACCAGCAAGAGATTCCCCACAGCGACAGTCACCATCTCCACCTTATTACCAAGACTGAACACACCATCAACATCATCAACTCAGACATTCACAGACTCTGTACCCAAATACCCAACACACAAGTAGTGCTTCACGGAGAAATTCTTCACACACACCTGTACGGCCGACCCCACCTCAACTCAAAAGGAGTAAAACAGTTTGCAAAAAGCCTAAAGAACACTGTTTTACAACGCACAAGACCTACGGCCCACACCAGACAGAGACTGACACATGAATCCCACAGCAGAACACCCAGAGGAGCCTTCACCACATCTGCCTTCAGTCCACAACACACACCACTCCATCAACCTCCTCAACCCAAGAACAACTGGCATCCTCAGCCCCAGCCAGTGTTCAGCCATCATCCAACACCACAGCCCAAGACCTACGCTGCTGTGGCTGCTCAGGGAACCTCACCTGCACCCACCCAACTACACCCCACTGAGATAAGAGACTCCATCACCCTTCTCTGTCACAAACTACTCAACTAGACTACTTTATTAATATCGTCATTATTGTTATTATCAATATCTCCATCTATTTACATTTATACTGTGGCATTAATATTTACTACATTTACCTTAAATCAATTAATAATTGTAGAAAAACATTGATTATTATTATATGTCTGTATGTATATGTGTATATATGTATATATTTTTATATGGTTAGGTTATAGATTGACTATCTCTTTGTGAAATACCTGTAATTGTTATTGTCTGACAATGGTTTCCTTCTCAATGAGTTGTTGGAATATTCAAGGCACTTTATCATCAACATTTGGTTTAAAACTAACTAATCCTGGTTTAGTAAATAGTGCGTATAATAGAGATGTAATTATCCTACAAGAAACATGAGACACCCACACCAACTCATTCTGTCCGAACAATTATCTACAATTATATAAACCCCTCACAAAACATACCCACATCAAAAACGGTAGAAACTCTGGTGGTTTACTTGTTTGGTTTAAAGAGGAACACAGATCATTCATAACCCCAGTAAAAAAAGTTCAACATTATTTATGGATTAAAATCAGTATGAAATTGTTAGAAAATGAAAAAGATGTATATTTATGTGCTATTTATTGACCTCCCTCAAATTCACCTTATTACAAAGAAGACATTTTTGAAAATCTTCAAAAAGAAATAAACAATTTTCAGAGATTAGGTGATATTTTAATGTGTGGTGATTTAAACGCAAGAACTGTCAGAGAACATGATTACATTCACATAGACAAACTATTACATATTCCTGAACAACTCCTCTCCTGCCACACAAGTATCACCACTCAGAGACAAAGCTATGACAGTGTAGTGAACAAAAACGGAAAACACATCCTTCAGCTGTGTAAAGGCCTGGGTCTGTACAGTGTAAACGGCAGGACGAGAGGAGACTCCCTGGGAAGATTCACATACTGCTCTGCTCTGGGCAGCACTGTGGTAGATTACGCCTTCACAGACATAAACCCTGGATACATCAATGCATTCGTAGTTTTACCACAATCACATCTTTCTGATCACTACCAAACAGTTCTATACTTAAAAAAAATCAAAAATAGACACAAACAAACAAGAACCAAGCACTGATATTTACCCTCTCCCCAAGTCACACAGGTGGACGGAACAGAGCATCACCAACTACATAACAGCACTAGACTCTGAAAATATTAAAAATTGTTAGATACATTCCTTCAAACAAATGATCAAACCAATAACACTGACATAAACCTAGCAACAGATCATTTAAATAAGATTTTCTACCAGCGGATAAAACAATCCAATCTAAAGACATTAATAACCAAATCAAACTAAAAACCGAAAGAAAAATGGTTTGATGAGGAATGTTTAACATAAAAAAAAAGATTATGAAAACTGTCCAATAGAAAACATAGAAATCCAAATGACCACCAAGGCAAGGAGGAATATTTTCAAGCCTTACAACAATACAAAAGATTAAAAAAGATTATTAAAAAAATCAGTACATGGAAAATCAATTTGACAAAATGGAAAAAGCAATTGATGAAAATTATTTTTGGGGATTTATGAGAAAAAAATATCACAAAAACAAATGTCAAAAACACCCCCATTAAAAACAGTAAAATATGGAAAACATATTTTGAAGAACTTTATAAAGATCCAGATAATTCAAACAAGGACAACATCTCAAAAAACATAAGAGACGTAGAATCAGCAGTTAAAGATACTCAGTGCTCACTCCACTACCCCATTACAACCCAGGAACTAACAGAAAAACTCAGTGCACTGAAAAACAGAAAAGCCTGCGGAATGGACAACGTCAAAAACGAAACGCTGAAACACAGCAGTCCACAATTAAAACTGGCTGTTCTAAAACTATATTAATTTAATATTAAAAAGTGGAATTTTCCCCCCCGCGACCCTAAATTGGATAAGCGGTTACAGATAATGGATGGATGGATGGATGGAATTTTCCCAGTGATCAGGAACAGAGGCCTCATTACCCCACTCCATAAACACGGAGACACATCTGACCCAAACAATTACAGAGGAATTTGTGTAAAGAGCAATATGGGCAAAGTCTACTGTAGTGTTCTGAACAACAGAGTATTAAAGCATTTGACTGAACACAACGTCCTATCAAAAAGTCAAACTGGTTTTCTTCCTAAACATCGAACCTCCGATCATATTTACACTCTGCACGCACTCGTTCAAAAACACGTCCCTCAGAAACACAAGGGGAACATTTCTGCTTGATTTGTAGATTTTAAAAAAGCTTTTGATTGGGTTTGGAACAAAGGACTGTTCCTTCAGTTACTGGAGTCTGGCACGGGGGGGAGGAGGGTGGGGGTTATGAATCAATTAAATCCAAATATAATGATAATAAATGTGCAATTAAAATTGACCAAAAAAGAACAGAATGTTTTACACAAGGGCGTGGAGTGCATCAAGGCTGTAACTTATCTCCAACACTATTCAACATTTACATAAACAAACTGGACAAAGCTCTCCAACAATCAACAAATTTAGGATTAGAATTAAATAATAAAGTGATAAAACTCCTTCTTTATGTGGATGATTTGGTTTTATTAGCTCCTACAGCACAAGGCCTGCAGCAACATCTATCAGTGCTGGAGGAGTACTGTCGTCGATAAAACCAAGATCGTGATTTTCCAAAAAAGGCCAGATCTCACAAATCCAAATTCCATTTTACATTCGGGGAGACGACACTACATCACGTCACGGAGTGTAACTACCTGGAGCTGCTGATCAGTGCATCTGGAAGATTCAGTAAAACTATGAATGCATTGGTAGAAAAAGCAAGAAGAGCATATTTCACCATAAAAAAAATCACTAAACACACTCAACCTACCCCCTCGAATCTGGATAAAAATATTTAACTCAATAATTAAAGCCACACTTTTATATGGTAGTGAAGTGTGGGGACCTGTGATCTACCAAGGGAACAATATATGGGACAAAAATCCAATAGAAAAATGTCACTTGGAGTTTTGTAAAGACATCCTGAGAGTCCACAGAAACACGGTAAACCACGGCTGCAGAACGGATGCAGAATGTATGACCCAGGCCTTACAGATATTTTTGTTGGTCTTCGTCTGTGTTTTGTGTCTACAGATCCTGTATGACAAACAGAAGTCCATTCTATTTATTTGTACAATAAGGCATATTTTGAACACTACACTATATGTTACAAACTACAGACTTTACTAAAATAAAGAACACTACAATCAAAGTGATCAGTTTTGACGGCAGGTGTCAGTATAACTTTAAGATTACACTTAGTATGATGCTACATTATTTTTTTTGAGTAGCATTTTCTTTTGGAGCCTGACCTGTGAGAACTGGTTGTTGTAGTTTTCAAAGCCAGTGTTAGAGATGGGGTTTTGTGTCCTCACTGGCTCCGTTTTCCTGGGGAGCTGTGCCAGTGGAAAAGCAACAAATTTTAAGTGAGCGAGGCGTGTAGAGCCAGACCCCTGCAATGGAAAAGCACTGTTAGCAACTACATACAAAACGCCTGCAGTTTATTATTGTGATGCTTCACTGACCGGTAATAGAGCCTCTGTCATTGCTATACAGGTGCTACTCTTAAAATTAGAATATCATGCAAAAGTGTATTCATTACAGTAATTCCATTCAAAAAGTGAAACTTGTATATTATACTCACACACAGCCTGATATATTTCAAGTGGTTATTTCTTTTAATTTGATGATTATAACTGACAACTAATGAAAACCCCAAATTCAGTATGTCAGAAAATTAGAATATTGTGAAAAGGTTCAATTTTGAAGACACCTGGTGCCACACTCTAATCAGCTAATTAACTCAAAACACCTGCAAAGTCCTTTAAATTGTCTCTCAGTCTAGGTCTGTAAGCTACAAACTCATGGGGAAGACTGCTCACTTGACAGTTGTCCTAAAGGTTACCATTGACACCTTACACAAGCAGGGCAAGACAAAAAAAGGTAAAGAGGCTGGCTGTTCACAGAGCTCTGTGTCCAAGCTCATTAATAGAGAGGCGAAGGGAAGCAAAAGATGTGGTAGAAAAAAGTGTACAAGCAATAGGGATAACCACACTCTGGAGAGGACTGTGAAAAAAACCCATTCAAAAATGTGGGGAAGATTCAAAAAGACTGGACTGCAGCTGGAGTCAGTGCTTCAAGAACCACCACACACAGACGTACGCAAGACATGGGTTGCATTCCTTGTGTCGAGCCACTCTTGAACAAGAGACAGAGTCAGAAGCATCTTGTCTGGGCTAAAGACAAAAAGGACTGGACTGCTGCTGAGTGGTCCAAAGTTATGTTCTCTGTTTAAAGTAAATTTTGCATTTCCTTTGAAAATCAAGGTCCCAGTGTCTGGAGGAAGAGAGGAGAGGCACAAAATCCATGTTGCTTGAGGTCCATTGTAAAATTTCCACAGTCAGTGATGGTTTGGGGAGCCATGTCATCTGTTGGTGTTGGTTCACTGTGTTTTCTGAGGTCCAAGGTCAATGAAGCCATCTACCAGGAAGTTTTAGAGCACTTCATGCTTCCTGCTGCTGACCAACTTTATGGAGATGCAGATTTCATTTTCCAACAAGACTTGGCACCTGCACACAGTGCCAAGGCTACCAGAACCTGGTTTAAGGGTCATGGTATCCCTGTTCTTAATTGGTGAGCAAACTCGCCTGACCTTAACCCCATAGAAAATCTATAGGGTACTGTGAAGAGGAAGATTCAATACGCCAGACCCAACAATGCAGAAGAGCTGAAGGCTACTATCAGAGCAACCTGGGCTCTCATAACACCTGAGCAGTGCCAGAGACTGATCAACTCCATGCCACACCGCATTGCTTCAGTAATTCAGACAAAAGAAGCCTAAACTAAGTATTGAGTGCAGTACATGCTCATGTTCATACTTTTCAGTTGGCCGGCATTTCTAAAAATCCTTTTTTTGTATTGTACTTAAGTAATATTCTAACTTTCTGAGATACTAAATTAAGTGTTTTCATTAGTTGTCAGTTATAATCATCAAATTAAAAGAAATAAACACTTGAAATATGAGTTTGTGTGTAATGAATGCGTATAATATACAAGTTTCACTTTTTGAATGGAATTACTGAAATAAATTAACTTTTCATATTTTAATTTTATGACCAGCACGTGTATGTGCTAATAATGATGATTCTGCAAATTTGTATGAATTTTCCAGCATTCCAGAGGTGTGGAATACACATTTAAAACATAGGTGGCACTATAGTGACAATGAGACAGACATATCCTGAATTGTCCTAACTCCAGTAGACCTGCTTTATGATGAAACCCAGTGATATTTGTTTGGTGATGAGATCAATGAACAAATATCTGATCAGCTTCATCCAGACAATTGTCTGCATCTGGGGGCGCTATGGAGCTCCTGATCCACTCCCAAACCCATGCTCTATGAAAATTATACTTTGTATTATTATAACAAGTGGAAGGTCTGTGTCAATATTCATTTTTTGACCTTTGGAAAAAGTCTCAAAAATATATGACTTCATCCACTGTGGTATCTACAATATTACTCCTTAAATTTATGTCCAATTCCTTACTTTATAATTTAAAAACACTTAATTTCATTATTTTCACTAAAATGTCTTCTATTTTTTACAAAAGAGAGAATGGTGATGCTTGTGAATATCCACACAATAAATAAAAGCAACAAACAAGCAAGATGTGTCCTTGTGGTCTTTAAAAAGTAAATTTTAAAAAGATTAATTTGTCATGATATCAAAAGATAACTCAAGTGACACTTGTGGATTAAAAAACAGTTTAATATCCTACAGAGGGCAAACTAAAAGCATAAACATAAAAGTCTGAAGTCAAGCCAAAAATACAAACAGATCCAAAATGCAAATCCAAAGAGAGAAAAATAGAAAGAATAGAAAAGCTCTGAATGCATAGATAAGGCAATACTCAAACAATCTTAACCAACACTATTTAAATACTCTGTCTAATGGGCATGAAGGAGAAAAGGATGATTTATATTCAGAAGATTTGGAACAGTGAAAAGATCTCAGATAAGTGGAGGTGGTCATGTGATACTGCTGAGGATTCTGGGAATACCATCCTTCATTTTCAGTGAGAGTCATCAGATGATCACAGGATGGGAATCTTTTGAGCAAGATACACATAATTATAATGTTTGTACTCAGGACACTGTAATATCACCTGAGTGACTCTACTATAGACATAGATACAATATGGAAATAGACCAAATCGTTATAATTCAACTGGTTTTGAACTTAGTTATAATAAATGCTTTTCCACGGCACACTTGTCTTGCTGCAGTGATTAGCAGGCATGCCCTTCATGGCGATCAGAAAGAGGAAAATGGTCTGTCTGGATGTGTGCTAAGGTCCTGGTAGCACAGCCCCGTGATTCCTGTGCTCCGTGAGACTAATAGGTCCATCAACACTGATCTTTCCCCTTCCAAGGGTATACAGTCCAGCCCCAGAAATAGGGAGGAATGGTGATGATGGGGGGCAGACGGGCAGTAGAGGCTCAATAGGGTGTTGTATTGTCTCTATTTGGAGCACAGTGAAATACAACAATGACAGTGTGAATGAGAGGGTAAATAGGACCTGTAATAATTAATTCTGAGGTCACATCTTGAAAATAAAAGTTCCATAAACAATCGGTGACATCTGTTACCACACAGTTCAATCACACGTCTCCAAATTCCCAAGCACTACACAATTCAGCTTTAAGGATATTTTTTACATTGAATTTGGCCCAATGCAATAATTAAACCCAAATCTCTGAAGGTAATCCCTCACTCAGTGCTAACCTTTCTGGTTCTGGGGGAACGCAGTGATGTTTCCGGACAGAACTCTGACGACTAAAACTCTTCCCACACTCTGAACAGTGATACGGTTTCTCTCCTGTGTGAATGCGCTGGTGTTTTTTGAGACTACCCTGTACAGTAAAACTCTTCCCACACTCTGAACAGTGATACGGTTTCTCTCCTGTGTGAATGCGCTGGTGTGTTTTGAGACTACCCTGTACAGTAAAACTCATCCCACACTCTGAACAGTGATACGGTTTCTCTCCTGTGTGAATGCGCTGGTGTGTTTTGAGATTACCTTGTTTAGTAAAACTCATCCCACACTCTGAACAGTGATATGGTTTCTCTCCTGTGTGAATGCGCTGGTGTGTTTGGAGTTTACCCTGTACAGTAAAACTCATCCCACACTCTGAACAGTGATATGGTTTCTCTCCTGTGTGAATGCGCTGGTGTGTTTTGAAACTAAGCTGGTGAATAAAACTCTTCCCACACTCTGAACAGTGATACGGTTTCTCTCCTGTGTGAATGCGCTGATGTTTTTGGAGATTACCCTGTAGAGTAAAACTCTTCCCACACTCTGAACAGTGATACGGTTTCTCTCCTGTGTGAATGCGCTGGTGTGTTTTGAAACTAAGCTGGTGAATAAAACTCTTCCCACACTCTGAACAGTGATACGGTTTCTCTCCTGTGTGAATGCGCTGATGTTTTTGGAGATTACCCTGTTGAGTAAAACTCTTCCCACACTCTGAACAGTGATACGGTTTCTCTCCTGTGTGAATGCGCTGGTGACTTTGGAGACTACCCTGTTGAGCAAAACTCATCCCACACTCTGAACAGTGATACGGTTTCTCTCCTGTGTGAATGCGCTGGTGTGTTTTGAGATGACCCAGCTGAGTAAACCTCTTCCCACACTCTGCACAGTCATGAGTTTTCCGTTTGTTGTCACTTGTCTGAGATTTCCTGTTGGATGTATGGTTGTGGGGAGTATCCAAGGATGTTTCCTGAGAACTGGAGCTTCTGTCCTCCATATCCTCACATTTAATCCCTCCTGATCTCAACATTGTGTTATATTCCATTTGGAAATTTTTCTTGATTCAACTGTGGAAAAACTCTGGAACTTTCTTGAACAACAGGAGCCAGAGAATGTATCCAAAGAGATGGTCTTCTGTCCTGGAAGACAATAAAGAAACAAAGATAAATTAGTTAAATTCACTCTCTACTAGTGAACAATATTCTCCTAAATTTGTAGTCAGTTCCACCTTAACAGCAAAAAATAAGTCAGTGTTGATAACTCATGGTGCAGGAATACAGCAACATCTAGGGCTGGGCAATATAAGTGCAAATCAATATCACGATTAATTGTACATTTTACCACGATTACGATTAATGAATGATTATTTTATTTTGGGATATTTGACCCTCACAATATAGTGATGAAGTTTGTGCTGTAAATATGCTCCCGTATTAAATATGGAATTTTTTTCTAATGTCACTGAGAGCTTGTTTACATTTAACTTTTGTTCAGTGACATCTTAATTATACTCAAAACACAGCACGTCCAAAACCAGACACTAGCTGCTCCAGTCACTTGGTCTGATTTGGCATTTAGGTTGGGTCCACATGGCAGATAGGGGCAGAATCACGTGACTACAGCTTGGTAGTGTGGTTTTAAAGGGACAGTACATGAATACACAGTGGGGACAGAACAGAATCAAAATAATCAATATAATTGATATAGACAAGATTATGTCGGTTAGAAATTCTAAATGCGAATTTCGATTAATTGCCCGGGTATATTACCTTCAGTAAAACACGGTTTAAACGTGGTGTAAACATCTTAAACACATTTATCTTCTGTAAAACACGGTATAAACGTGGTGTAAACTACTTAAACAAGTTTATCTTCAGTAAAACACGGTATAAACGTGGTGTAAACATCTTAAACACATTTATCTTCTGTAAAACACGGTATAAACGTGGTGTAAACTACTTAAACAAGTTTATCTTCAGTAAAACACCCTATAAACGGTGTGTACATATATGAAACACGTTTATCTTCAGTAAAACACGGTGTAAAAGGGGTGTAAAAACCTTAAACGCGTTTATCTTCAGTAAAACACTCTACAAATGGGGTGTAAATACCTTAAACGCGTTTATCTTCAGTAAAGCACGGTATAAACGGGGTGTAAATATGTTAAACGCGTTTATCTTCAGTAAAGCACGGTATAAACGGGGTGTAAATATGTTAAACGCGTTTATCTTCAGTAAAACACGGTATAAACGGGGCGTAAATTCCTTAAACGCGTTTATCTTCAGTAAAACACGGTATAAACGGGGTGTAAATATCTTAAACGCGTTTATCTTCAGTAAAGCACGGTATAAACGGGGTGTAAATATGTTAAACGCGTTTATCTTCAGTAAAACACGGTATAAACCGGGTGTAAATATCTTAAACACATCTTTACCTTCAGTAAAAACAGGACTTGATATCTCTCCAACACACAGCTCTTCTCCTGCTTCTCTTTTTTTTCTCTCTCTTTCTCTCTCTCTCTCTCTCTCTCACACACACACACACACACACACACCACTCCACAAAACCCGCCTCCTCTCACACGATTGGCTGGAATATCATAACAGCTGTTCTCCTATTGGAGAGTCCCCAAAAAGACAGTCCTCAGTCCAGAGGATCATTTCAATAGGTCACGTGGTTACTCTATACAGTGGGCAGGAAAAGGACATATATATGGCATGCATTTGGGGCCAAAATCTTCTTAATTCTAACGCCAAAAATGTAATGTGTACAGACGAAAAGTATGTGTGTGTTGTTGTATTGAGAGGTGTTTCTTTTATGTCTACAGAACTATTTCTTTCAGTGTACAGCATGTTTTTACATCTAAAGAGGTTGTTTTTTTTCTTGTACAGATGGCATATTTTTAGGTCTACAGAGTTTTATTTTTTTGTTTGTTTGCTTTTGTGTTTTTCATTTGTTTGTTTATTTCATTTACATGTACATACGTTATTCTACAACATCTTGGCCTTTTCACTATAGTTGCAACATTTTGCCAGTAGATGGTGGTATTTACTTACACATTGAATAATGTTGCAAAGTTAACATAAGTGCTTATTAACCTGCTGCTTTATTTCTTTATAATCTGTAGGATAATTTACTTTAGTCTGAACACTTTAGATGTGATTATTATGATAAATGAAGTATGATGAATATATACATTTATAGTATTAAACACCACTAAGTTATTGCTTTCAACAAGCAATTAATTTAATTAGTTCCTCAAGAAGTAGCTTGATGCTATATCAGCAGAGTCAGTATAAACATCTGCTGACAATCCAGAGCCGGGACCAGGCCGCAGACAGACGGGCTAAACCGACCGTCTGCAAACTGCCTTGAGGCGTCACCTAGTTTCATCTGGATTGAAACTATGCCTTTGCCCCGAATTAAATATAAAGGTAGAAAAACTCAATCAGCTCGTTTCAACAACCTAATCAATATCAAATCATATTCAGATGACAGCAGCAACACCTCAGATTAGAGTTAGATCAGATGAATATTCAGCACTAAACTAAGCCACCCCTCTAGACTGTAATCATGAGCATAGCCCAAGATTATCAGGCAAAGGAGAAGAAGTATGTGTCATTTACCAAAATACTCTAGATATCAGTCATAAACAATGTGACACCTTCATTTCTTTTGAGTTTCACTCCACCATTATGACAAATCCGATGACAAAAAAGAAGACATTTTTATTATGTAACATTTACAGACCTCTAGGGCTCTACTGAGAATTTCTAAAAGAATTCAGTAATTTCGCTGCAAACCTAGCTGTGTGCAATCACAAAGTTATAATTGTAGGAGTTTTCAATATCCATTTTGAGAAGGAAGATGACCCACTGAAAAGGCTTTTACTCCAATCCCAGACTCTGTTGGTATTACTCAAAAATTAACAGTGCCTACACACTATTGTAGTCACACTTCAGACTAAGTCTTGACACTAGGTCTTAACATAGACAAACTTAATATTATACCACAAACCTCAGCAATCTCTGACCATTAACTAATTTCATATGAGCTATGTCTTAGCCATGATATATGTATATAACACAATAATAAGACATGCAAAGCTTTATACACATTTTATTTTTTCAATAATTATATAGAAACCACAAAGTAATTATTGTTCTCTCCTTACACCATTAATACAGGGAAACAACAGAGAATGGCTGGATTATGTAGTTCCTCACAGTTCACTTCTTCTTACACTGTAACTACAGTGAAACAATGGGGAGTGGACTGAAATATGTAGTTCCTCACAGTTCTCTGCTTCTTACGCTGTAAGTACAAGGAAACAACAGGGAGCGGGCTGGATTATGCAGACAGCTGTTTTCCTGGGTTACTCTGTAAATACACAAAAACAACAGGGAGTGAGCTTTAGTTGTGTGTTGTGTTGTTCAAGATTTGCTCTGACATCGTATTGAAGACACCACTCATCACAGTAAGGTGGACCATTTATTTTCCTTGTCTACACAAAGTGCACAAACGATGGTTAAACAATGTGAACAAGATAATTATATTCGACAAAAAATATCATAAAATATAATATGTTCTACGAACAATCAGTACCTGTAATCTCAGTTTATAATTTACACTCTACCTTAAATTACACCTTAACTCACCTCAGACTCAATCGTGAGTAAGAGTAAATATATTAAAAGATATAAAACAATGATTTAATTGCAAAAAACCTACTCAATATATACCTAGATGACAATGGTTCAAATCTTACTTAACGGAACATTATCAGTTTATTAAAAGTAAACAATCTATCTTTCAATTATTCTGAAGTAAGGTTTGGAACTCCACAAGGCTCTATTTTAGGACCATTATTATTTACATTATGTATGTTACCACTAGGCAAAGTTATAAGAAACCATGACATTAACTTTCACTGTTACGCAGACGACACACAACTGTATATTTCAGCCAAGCCCAATGACAAACACAGATTAAAGAAAATAGATGACTGGGTAAAAGACGTGAAAGGCTGGATGTTGCATAACTTCCTCCTTCTAAACAGCAACAAAACAGAGGTCCTGCTTTTGGGTCCAAAGATGGCAAGTAATAAATGATCAGATTTAATTTTAAATCTCGGTGACTTTCTAGTTAAACCTGGTTCGGCAGCAAAAAAATCTTGGCATCATAATTGACCCAGATTTATCATTTGATCAGCACATAGGCAGTAATCACTAGGACAGCTTTTTTACATCTTCACAACATCGCCACGATTAGAAATGACTTATCCCTGCAGGAAGCAGAAACATTAGTACATGCCTTTATTACTTCAAGGCTTGACTATTGTAACGCACTACTATCAAAATGCTGCAGCCAGGGTCCTCACTAAAACTAGAGAATTTGAACATATCAGTCCAGTTCTATTGTCACTTCATTGGCTGCCTGTTAAATTCCGCATTGATTACAAAATTCTGTTATTAACATATAAAGCTCTACATGGGCTCGCTCCTGCATACCTTCAAGATACTATTTCCTATTATGATGCTCCACAATTACACAGATCACAGAATAATGGATTTAAAATATTTCCCAGAATTCAGAAGGCCTCAGCTGGGGGAAGAGCATTTTCTTATAAAGCCCCCAACTCTGGAATGATCTTCCAGAAAATGTTCAGGACTCAGACACAGTCACAATCTTCAAATCTAGGCTAAAATCTCATTTATTTAGTTTAGCCTTTGGTAGTTTTCTGCTTTACATACACCTAAACAGATTAAAAATAATTTTAAGATTTTAATCATTTTAAGACCAGCTGCCCATGCTTAAGCCACCACCACTTGCCTTGGAGCAGCCCGCCCCCTTGTGAGCCTCAGTTCTTCCCAAATTTTCCTCCTCAACTGAGGGAGTGTTTCCTTGCGAATGTCGCCCTTGGCCTCACTCTCCTGGGGATTTTTACATTCTTTACATTTTTATATTTCATTTTAAAACTTTGTCTTTACTGGAATTCTGTGAAGCTGCTTTGTGACATCAGTTGTAAAAGGCACTATAAAAATAAATTTGATTTGATTTGATTCTACTAAAATCACTTACTTTAACCAGCTTAATATGATTCCTTTGTTCAGTTATCATGATTGTTACGACCTTGTCTAGAGGGAAAGGGGCCATGGCAGTGTATGTGGTGATTTACTGACAGTAAATGTATGATGAGAAGAAATGAAAAGAACAAAATACTCAAACTGTTTGAGAATCAAAGTGAAGACAAACATTGATACAACAACTTCTGGAGTGACCCAGGCCATAACAAGAAACAAAAACCCAGCTGAACAAATAAATACCTTACCCAGCAGTGAACCAAAGCAAAAGACAAATATGCTTCCCTAACTCCCTGACATCTGAACACAGAATAAAAAAACCCTTGTTCCCAAACAAAACGGCAGCCACTCCCTACACTGTCTATGTTTACAATATTTCTACAATCAGCAAAAAGGTCAAAAGAAAGAGACAGAAATCAGCATCGAGGAACGAGATAACAAAGTGAGGTACACGATATAACACACACACAAAGTAAACACAAACGTCAGCAATACAAAAACCAAGGATTTCTCTCCTGGGATTTGTTCCAATACAGTGCTATATCTGAATGTTTGAAGAACCAAAGCACGGCATACGGAATTGGAGGGACTGGAAAACAGTGGAACTGTAAGGAATAGTGTTGGGAATTTCGGCTCTTTTTGGGGAGCCGGCTCTTTTGGCTCGGCTCTTCATAAAGAGCCGGCTCTTTCGGCTCCTAAATGGCTCTTTGTTTTACCACTTATTTCCACTTTTACAGAACAATATTACCTACATTTTAAATAGTGTTGGGCGGCACGGTGGCGCAGCAGGTAGTGTCGCAGTCACACAGCTCCAGGAACCTGGAGGTTGTGGGTTCGATTCCCGCTCCGGGTGACTGTCTGTGAGGAGTTGGTGTGTTCTCCCCGTGTCCGCGTGGGTTTCCTCCGGGTGCTCCGGTTTCCTCCCACAGTCCAAAAACACACGTTGCAGGTGGATTGGCGACTCGAAAGTGTCCGTAGGTGTGAGTGTGTGAGTGAATGTGTGTGTGTCTGTGTTGCCCTGTGAAGGACTGGCGCCCCCTCCAGGTTGTATACCCACCTTGCGCCCGATGATTCCAGGTAGGCTCTGGACCCCCTGCGACCCTAACTTGGATAAGCGGTTACAGATAATGGATGGATGGATAAATAGTGTTGCAATGGCCAATTGTTTTGTCTTGTAATAACTCACTGATTGCACTCACACATTCAATTGTATAAATAACTGGATTTTTATTTAAACACCTTAATAAAAGATCACTTGTAAACTCTGAAATATAGCCAATGGAACCTAAAAGGTAGGTATTACAAAATAGCTTATTAAATTAAATAATCATCCATTTCTGGGTAATAAAATAAACAAATACAATGCAAAGTGCAAAACAGCAGCATTCAACGGTAGTGATTAAAACAACCACAATTAAAACAACAAACGTTTAACTGATTTAACATTTTCTTCTACTATTTTTTGGAAGGCAGTAGTGCTGCAACTAATGATTATTTTGATAATCGATTAATCTGTCGATTATTTTTTTTTTCGATTAATCGATTATTAATCGGATAAAAAGGAAGACAAGCCAAATTTGGTTTCCTGTCTGTTACTGCAGATCTTCTTTAAAACTGTTTTTATCTGAGGTGAGAGAGAAAGTAGATATGAACATACATCTTTTTTAAGTTAACTACAGATCTAAAATGCAGACAACAATGCAGGCAAATTGAAATTACATAAATGGATATTGGGTGATGCTGCCATGTGCTGAGAATAAAAGGGAATTTCATCTAACACATGATCAGATATGGTTAAGATATTTAAGATTTTAGAGAACTAATGTTGTAATTGTATAAGGAACACACAACCTGCCATTATTAAAAATTAGTGTTTACATGAAGAATTAACCCAACCGTTACATTAATTTTATTTTTATCAATATTTAACAGTGTAAGTAATGTAATATACACTTATAATGTAATATACACTTGGCTGTGATACTCAAACTCTAACACCCAATGCCAGTCAGAAAAGACCTTGAAAAAGGCTTTAAATATATTATTTAAAAAATGTTTGGATTGATTTTTTAAACTCTGAATGTAACTGCCGCCATATTTAAGGTGGAACGGAAAACTCGCTAAATACAAGAATGATATATATTTACTAAAAATGAGACATCTTGTTTAACTACTCTAGCAGGCTCTAGTGACATTGAGTGAGAGAAAAACTAACGTCGCTAACGTTAGCTTGACTAAAACTACGGCTTGTTTTGGAACTGCTGGTTGAGCTGACACATTTAAGGTGGAAGAGAAAACGGGGGGATGCTAAGGCTTGTTCGCTAAACGCGAGTGTAATATCAATGTACTAAGAAAACAAATGTTGTTTAACTACTCTAGCGGGCTCTAGTAACATTGAGTGAGAGAAAAAGTAGAAATAACTTACTATACTTAATCTTTCACATAGTTCCAACAGGCTTCATTTTCAGATGCTCATGCAGTGATGTTGTGCTGCTGTGCCATGCGAGATCAGCTGTGCACATGTTGCACCTAACGCTGTTCCTTGAAAGCGTTAATGTAAAGTGTTCCCATACTTTTGATGACTTGGGTCGTACATTTTTCTCTCTGCTTGTGCTAACATTATCCTCTGCTGTGACCGCCTCCGCCATTTTTTAAACCCTTCTTCCAGAGTTCGTCACGTGTAGCAACTGTACCTACGTGTATAATAACTTAGACCCAACTAATCGATTATTAAATTAGTCGCAAACTATTTTAACACTCGATTTTAATCGATTAGTTGTTGCAGCCCTAGAAGGCAGATTGGCATTCAGAAAAACCAAGTGTCTCAGCTTTGATTGTTGTTCTCTGATTGGTTGAATGACAAGCCTTATAAAAAAAATGGCTCGGTCTTGGACGGGAACCGGCTCTCATCGTTCACTTACAAGAGCCGGCTCTTTGAACCGGTTCGTTCGCGACCGACACATCACTAGTAAGGAATACAAACACACACCACATACAGACACACACAGAAAGAACATACCAAGGCACATAACATGATTTAGACATTTTTCACATTGTGTTGTAGTTGATGTAACTTCAATTCATTCAGTTCTACTCAAAAATCTATTTCAGCAAACTGTGTCTTATTTAAATTCAAAGTCCATAGCTGATTACCTTTCAAATAAAAATTAGACCTCATATACAAAATATTTAGAAGTTCTAGAGAATCTTTATGTGGCAATGTGTGGAGGAGTGGTCAGAAAGTTACCTGAGAGAGGTGTTGATGAGGTGTAAAGAGGCTTGGAAAACAGGGAAACCTCCCTTTTTAAGTGTTTATTTTGACACAGAAAAAAAATCAGCAACAAAACACATATCTACAACGAATATGGCCAAACAATATGTACAACGTTTACATTAATTACACTGTAAGAGTTTAATACTACGGTGGGATAGTTGCTACCACCTCATAGCTCCATAACAACTCTGCAGTGAAGCACTGTCCAGTGAAGAATTAATGTTCTTTTTGGACCGTTCCCAAAGTAATTAAAATTTAAAAAATATCACAAAGTTCCAAAATAGAACCTTCCTCCTCAGGGAGGCGTGCTCGTTCCGGAAGCATTACAAAGACCAGTCGAGTGAAGTTCAAAGGAAATCAAAGTATTTATTACAATACTGGATGCAGGAGAACTAATACATAAGAAACGCAAAGTGCCCTTTCCACGCAAAGTTCTGACTCATCGCATCTGACTCCACAGTTTTATACCTGATATGACGTATACCCTGCTGGCAAGGCATTTCTGGCTGATTAACATATATTAATATGCATAATAAGACATGTTAGTACTCATGTTTCTCGCGTGCAGGTTTCACATGCACCTGTGACCCCAAAACACTCATCATGCCCTTCTGACACTGTAGGTTTTGTTTCCCACACTCCTTTTCTGTCACCAAGATTCAGAGGAGTCACTAATGGACTTAAGGTCACTGAGATGCCCTAAAGTTCAACTCCCCCTTTTGGCTAACACTTGTAATTTATACTAAAAGCCTAAGTGCAGATCTGTTCAATGTTAGAAGTCTAAGAATTTAAAACGTGAGTCATCATGCCAGTTATTGTGCAGATTCTAAACTGTTTAAATGCATGTCTAGATACTGGTTAATTATTCATATGAGTACATATAAGATACAAGATTTCACACAATTATAAATGCTTAATTTTAACTAATCATTTAAGGATATTTGTCCACTAATACAAAGTAATAAAATTATTTTTTACAACACCAGTCAGTCTCCCCACATAGTGTGCGCCCCTGCCTTTAAATAATAAAGACAGTCGTACTATATGTCCTTGTGTGTATATATGTGTGGTATGGTTGACAGGGAACACTAAAGAGGGTATTATTGTCGCCACCTGGTAGGTTGGATAGGACGATAAAAGCCCTAGGATCACCAATACTTTTCACTTCCGCTTTTGATCAACCAAGGTGGTGTGTGTGGGCGTGCAGCGTCGTCGCGGCGGTGGAAGCTGAGTCGTATTTCTCTGGCTGAATTGAAAGTGTCCCATGAGTTTTAAGCAGGTTTCTAGCCTTGCTTGACTACCCAGCGAGCTATAGGGTAGATGGTGGTTTGAGGCCATGGATAACTGACTTCGCTGTTAAGGCTTACACTTGATTGCAGTTGCCTGAACGTCATTGTTCCAGTGCTGGTTGATCGCACTTTGCAGCAGCTAGGTTGGTGTTTCTCTTTTTTATATTAGTGCATCTTATATTGGTGGGTTAGGAATTGTGATATGGGGAGCAATGCGGTTAATGGCGATTTATGTTTTAACTTCAATATAGTAATTGACCGCGGTGGCCTGAATGTCACACTTCCTGTGCCAGTTGATCGTGCTTTGCAGCCTCTAGGTGGGTGTTTATTTTTTTATTAGTGCATCTCATCTCAGCGTTTTTGATTGTTATGTTTTAAGGACAGGAGTGTACTGAAATGTAGACTGATCCTGTGTTTTATGTTTCAGTGGCGCCAGGCCTGGTTGCCTGTAGGCCACTGTTTTCTTTTGTTTCTTTTTTTTTTCTCTCCCTTTTTTATTACTTGCTTGCCTCTTATGCCAAATTTTAGCAGTATTGTATTGATTTATTGAGCCATCTGTACTGTTGTCTTTTAATTTCTTTCTCTTAGTGGACCATAGGACCACTACTTTTACTCAGTGTTACTAGGGGTTGCCCTTTATGCCCATTTAGTGTTTAACACATTTGAATAAGTCTTAATGGTGATGGCCCTAGAGAAATTATTAGTGTTCTGCCCCAAGGCTTAAGTTTGAGTACTTTTTGTTTTTTTCTCTTCTTGTGAGTGGTTTATGTTTAGAGGTGTTTTTTTTTTTTGTTTTGTTTCTTTGGGGTAATTAATGGGAACTCCTTTATTACTCTGTGGGCATCTTACTATTAACCTTTCAGGCTTTGCCAGAGGTATTGGGCTGAATGGGAGTGTTCCTGGTGTTCACTATTGAATTCAAGACTCGTGTTAATGTGACTTGATTTTTATGCTGTGTTGACTGAATAAAGTGCCTTTTGTTAAGCAGCCTTATCACTCATTTATTTGAGAAACCTGACAGGGATCCCCATATCCTTTAGACAATTGGGGTGGCGTAGTCGTGGTTATTGTACGTGGCGGTAAACTCTTTTATTTTATAGAGGGTGCATAGTAGTAGCCCCTGGAACGTGCACCCCGCCACATATGTATGAGTCAATTCTGCAAAAGATGCCAAGCTCTAAAACTGTTCTGTCTGATTGCATGCAAAGGTAGACATCACATTTACTTCGGTTTTCCATGATGGTGGCTGAACACAGTAATGAATTAAATGTGAGTAGTTGTCCTGTGAGCAGTAACAAAGATTTACATAGCAGTATATATTGGAGCAGCCCCTGCAAATATTTACTAATAACTCAAGTATAGTATTTACACTGTTTATTTACTGTATTGTGAAGACAGGTGATGGAAAAGTTTACATTTGCACATTCAATGGACTGAGAGAGAGAAGAAAATGTATTATCTCTTATCCTTACTGGCAGCTCATCCTAAACATCTCCCTCTTTGGAGCACAGACACAGAACATACGTATAAACTCAGAACAGTGAACATCTCTTAATGCTGCACTTAAGACCATGTGTTTAAAATATACGTCAGCATATATAACACATGACCTATGTATAGCACAACACTACACTTAGAGCAGTGGTGGAGTAGCATCGTGTGTTTCTGTTCTGCCTGGTGGTGGTTGTAGACTGGACAGACGGCATGTTTTTTTTGGGTGGAGGTGTAATGTTTTCCACATTTCTGAAAAATAACAAAATGTAAACAGTTATAAGGATTTACATTAGCAGTACATAGTGCAACAAGCTACATAGCGTGACGCTGTCACATTTACACATTACATTACCACAATAGGCTAAACATATACAGGCATTTACACATTATAGCATGACAATAAGCTACACTTATGGTACAGGAGCCTCACATACTAATGTACAATATGCCATTCACACTCAGATTAGCAACAGGCTACACTTGAATGTTCCATTTACACATAACAGCAGCATTCGGTGTATTTACATAAGCGTGAATGAATGTGTTTTCTTACATAATTATAAATCTTACATGTGTTTTACATTCATTTGTTTGTCACATACAAAGTAATACTTATTTAGTTTATTATTTATTTTATTTTACCTGGAATTCGCTGTGTTTACACGGTAAGTGTGAATGAACGCCGAAGACGGGATCCTTGGGATCAGTCCACTTCTTGAAATCAGTGTTAATTTTGACAGCACATTTTGATTTAGTTTTAGTCTTAGTCTTTTGACAAAGTTTTAGTCATAATTTAGTCATAATGAAACTTCCTTTCATTTTCCTTGCAAGAGTGGCAAGGTCTCGATGGCTAGCATTCTCTTCAAAGTCGGAAAGGTGGTTGAGCAGATCAAAGAGTGCAGGGACCACCAGGGACATGGACATGGAGTCACTCTGAAGGGTTTGAGTATGTTCTGCAAAAGGCAGCAGTAGTTCATGCAATGATTTTAACTGTTGCCACTCACTAGGGAGCAAGCTGTCTCATCCCATGTTGTTTGCAGTTTGGCAGACGGAGTCTTTCAATTTCAGGAGTCGCGGAATCATGTTGAATGTGCTTGACCAACGCGTGGATCATTTACAACAATAAGGCCACACTCATCCAGTAGCCTTTGTGTTGCAACACAAGACTTGTGAAAGAGCTTTACAACTGACTTTGCTTTATCAAGGACTCTCCTGACACTTGATTCCTTCTGTATCATGTGGATGACAAGCTGTAAGGAGTGCACCACACACAGTGTCCATTCCACATCCTTGTCGACATGATACCCAACAGAAACACAGATAAATGAGCATAAGTATATAACATTTTTTTAACATGTATATATTTAAATGGATGTGGAGTTTTCTTGATTACACACACACACTACATTGATTAACTGTCTATTTTATTAACTGAACTATTATCTAAGCAGAATACAAATACAGTGAGGAGAAAGAGATACTGCACTAGAGCATACAGTCTCAGACATATTTATGCATTCATAATGTAAAACTAATTTAAAAATTGCTCACCGCAAGTCATCATCTGTTTCAGAGTCATTTTCCATTAGTGGGATGTGGTGTGTTTAAATGTTGCCACCATGTTGCTCCCATTGTCTGTTATTACTGTGATGATTTTCTCATTTGGTTTGCCCCATTCTTGCATACATTTATCCACACATGCTTTGATTGACGGTGCAGTGAGTGGGTGGGCTACTTGTTCAAGGGTCAACAATGTGTGTTCTGGTTTACTTTGTTCAACACAAAAGTATAATGAACTTATGTCCAGGAATGACGCAGTGAGCCCTGTTTTTGTCCACAGGTCAATGCCAATAGAGACCTTCCGAACAGCAGACAATCTTTGTCTAAATTTTTGTACTTCACCTTCATAATGTGTGTGTGTGTGTGAGAGAGAGGGAGAGAGAGAGTGTGTGTGAGAGAGGTAGAAACCCTGGTGGTTTACTTGTTTGGTTTAAAGAGGAACACAGATCATTCATAACCCCAGTAAAAAAGGTCAACATTATTTATGGATTAAAATCAGTATGAAATTGTTAGAAAATGAAAAAGATGTGTATTTATGTGCTATTTATTGACCTCCCTCAAATTCACCTTATTACAAAGAAGACATTTTTGAGAATCTTCAAAAAGAAATAAACAATTTTCAGAGATTAGGTGATATTTTAATGTGTGATGATTTAAACGCAAGAACCGTCAGAGAACATGATTACATTCACATAGACAAACTATTACATATTCCTGAACAACTCCTCTCCTGCCACACAAGTACCACCACTCAGAGACAAAGCTATGACAGTGTAGTGAACAAAAACGGAAAACACATCCTTCAGCTGTGTAAAGGCCTGGGTCTGTACAGTGTAAACGGCAGCACGAGAGGAGACTCCCTGGGAAGATTCACATACTGCTCTGCTCTGGGCAGCAGTGTGGTAGATTACGCCATCACAGACGTAAACCCTGGATACATCAATGCATTCGTAGTTTTACCAAAATCACATCTTTCTGATCACTGCCAAACAGTTCTACACTTAAAAAAAAAAAAATAGACACAAACAAGAACCAAGCACTGACATTTACCCTCTCCCCAAGTCACACAGGTGGACGGAACAGAGCATCACCAACTACATAACAGCACTGGACTCTGAAAATATTAAACTACTGTTAGATACATTCCTTCAAACAAATGATCAAACCAATAACACTGACATAAACCTAGCAACAGATCATTTAAATAAGATTTTCTACCAGCTGATAAAACAATCAAATTTAAAACATTAATAACCAAATCAAACTAAAAACCGAAAGAAAAATGGTTTGATGAGGAATGTTTAACATAAAAAAAAAAAGATTACAAAAACTGTCCAATAGAAAACATAGAAATCCAAATGACCACCAAGGCAAGGAGGAATATTTCCAAGCATTACAACAATACAAAAGATTAATTCACGAAAAAAAAAAAAAATCAGTACATGGAAAATCAATTTGACAAAATGGAAAGAGCAATTGATGAAATTATTTTTGGGGATTTATGGGAAAAAATTATCAGAAAAACAAATGTCAAAAACACCCCCATTAAAAACCGTAAAATATGGTAAACACATTTTGAAGAACTTTATAAAAATCCAGACAATTCAAACAAGGACAACATCTCAAAAAACATAAGAGACGTAGAATCAGCAGTTAAAGATACTCAGTGCTCACTCCACTACCCCATTACAACCCAGGAACTAACAGAAAAACTTGTGTGTGTGTGTGTGTGTAGAGTTGGGTTTGTGCAGCTGCAGTGACTAATCTGTGAAGGTGTAACTGTTGAGTTGTGTTTGTGGGAAAGGAAAAATATCTATGGGTTTGCAACTCCTGAAGAGGTTTACTCTGACTTCAAATTTATTGATACAAATGTGTGACTATTTTCTACAACTACAAATCTCACTGTCACATGTGCTCAGGGGTTTTGCACCAAATAGACCTCCATACACCAGCATGCCACCAGACTGTGTCACTGCAGCACTGAGAGTGACCCACCACGCAAATCACTCCTGGTCTGGGGAGGTCCTGATCATTGAAGGGCAGGGTGAAGGGGTTAAATAAGTACGCAGGGCAGCAGGTGGACTAGTCTGTCATTCTAAAACTACAAAGTGCTTCTGTATTGTCAGTGGAGTTGAGAGAATGGAGAGTGACTGAGTCCAAAACTGTGCCCTATTCTACAATTTTGTAGTGGTGTCCACAAATATAGTGGACAATTTTCAGTGCACTCAAACAATCCCACAATGCACTGCATAAGGTAGGGTGTACTGTTTGGTAAAAACTCACAGGATAGTGTCCAAAATTGTTCACTCCCCTCCTGAATTCAGTTCCCTATAATAGAGATTATTATAGTAATGAATAATACAGGAAATAGTGAATAGGGAGCTGTTTCAGACACAGGGTGAGGGCTTAGATACAAGGAGGTGGTCATAATGTTATGGTTGATTGTATGAATAGATATGCGTTGGAGTACAGTAACAGAAGGAGCCTATTTAAATCACTAACAAGAGGTTGGAAAGTGTAAGAGCTAATTTATATGTGAGTAAATGAATACGTCCAGTTCAACGATGTACCCATCACTGTCCTCACACTTTAATGCATCCATTATGTTGGAATGAATGTTAAACACTACACTAGAGGCCTTTCAGAGTCAACATTTTCTGATTACAAAAACAAACATGGCAACAGTGGAGGAGGTGCTTTGTTTTTTTCCCTTTCTTTGTTTTCCCCATGCTTCACTACAGCAACATATTTGTGTGTGTTGTGATCAAGTAATGAAGCTTTTTTCAAGTGATATTTATTTGGTTTGTGTTGGATGAGGAAGCTATGAGCGTTTTCTGTTGGTGCAGACTTGCAGAGTATGACCATGGATAACTCTAGAGGGTCTGTCTGGAAAAATCCCTTTAAAAAAGGAGTGTGCTTAATCAGCTGTGCACACAGAGGAAATAACTAATCTAATAATATATAATCTTATCTAATAACACATTTAACTCAGGGACTGGTGAAGGGCTTGGGGCAAGAAGAGCTGGTGCTCAGAGGATGTGCCCTATTTTGTCAGGTAAAAGAGAAGAGCTCATGACAGGCTTTGAACAGATGCTCTCACTCTCACCATAGTTTATTAAGCACTTCTAGCCACAGGGTCTGAACGGTTGAAATCCATTGAACCTGTCAAAAGCATTGTGTTTGAACAGAAGAATATCTCAGGTGTAACATGCACTGGAATGAGGACTGAAAAACACTGAAGAGAAAATATGGACACTACATTAAAATCCTGCTCAGAGTGGAATCAGAGTGTCGACATATTGGGGTGTTTTAAGATGATGCTGGTTCAGATGATGAAATGTTATTGTACAGTTTGGATACGGAATGTACGACAACTACCCTGTAGATGTAAAGTCAGAGACAGTAACTTATCTGTTGCTGCACTGTTTTTGTTGGTCGTCCTGTTTTAAGACGTTTGGTAAAATGTATGGTCAAAGTAAGTGTATTTTCCAAAGTAAGTGTTAAAATTGTACTGCATCTGACACAATGCACATCGTTATAAGGACACTTCCTTCTACTGAAATATAAAACCACTCAACAGTTCATTTCTTTAATTAATTTGTTTTGTAAATCGTGCTGGTTTTGGTCGTAGGTGACTGCAGACGTACGTGTTGCCAGCAGCGTCCATGCCGGAAGTTTGGGTGGTCTTTAAGTGTCCTGATGAGTGGAATCTCGTTAACTTAGTTTCATCTGCTGCACCTGAACCGCACGGGTTACTACTACAGGCCATTTTTATATGGTAAATGGTTATTAAAGATATATATATAAACAATGCTAATGCTACCATTTAATGCACAATTAAACAACTTTGTTCCAAGTTATAAATTACTTTGACACTTGGTGAACATTTTAATTCGTGAATTTCAGAATAAGCCCTGGACATGCACAAAGAATGGTGTCACTTATTTGAAGCCATTCTACTGTGCCACTTCTGTTCCTATGTGCAATAAAATAAATACGCTCACCTTGAAATCTCTAGCTTCTCTTTCATTTTGTAATGTTGAACATGGGTCCATCAGGTCATCGAACACTCTCAAGATTCAGAGTCTTCTTTTGAGGAGTTATCCATGTTGTGTATCAATTTCCTAATAACTACTGAAGTGTGAACAATAAAAAATGAACTTTTCCGGCTACTGTTCATTTACACATTTTCAGCGCTTGTAATTAGTGCACATATTCATGCAGCTAAAGTTTATTCAAATGAACTGTATATTCTCCTACATAATGAAGCAAGCACAACAGCAAGAAAACGACTCTGTGCTGCTGTGCTTTCAGTCGTTGCCGTTTTGAGAGATGATCTATTCAGTGTGGTATCAAGTTCTGTAAAGTTGTTTTAGAAGAGCTAAAACCCAGAACATATATTTCATTATTGTCTATCACTTAAAATAAATCTTTTGTCTGTGCTCCTGACAGCTTTATTTAACTAGCGTTATTTATTAAACGAATGAGGTTTCCTGTGTGTGACAATGGAGAATATATATACACACACACTCACTTCTTTCTTCATTGACAGTGCAGTTAATGTAATCTTTACTCAAACATTATAATCATTGTAAAAGCATGTACTCTTCCTCCAGAGGTAGGACATGTCTCCCTGTGCCTGTGGGATGGTGATACTGCTTTTATTCCTCTGTGAGAGTAAAAATTATGTACAATTACTATAAATACAAAAACATAAACACAGTAAAAGTGAAATTATTTTTACTGCGTGTCTGTGTTGTGAGCGAGTGAAGAACAAAGTGTGTTTCCAGATGTTCTCCTACAGCACACTTCATTTAACACAATGAAATATTAACCTCTAACACTAGGCACTGGATGATAACCTCAAATAACACTGGACTGTCACCAGGAGAGATGTGGAAAGGGTTTAACACACTCACACACACACACACACACACACACACACACACAGTATCACACTCACTGGAATAATGGGTCTGGTTTTATTCTGATATTAGAGTTTTTTGAGTCAATAATCTCTTACTGCTGAGATAAATAGCTTCTTTAGATCAAATTTCCTCAGGCGCCTAAAACTTTTACACAGTTCTGAGTGACTCTGCCTCACTGTAAGGTCCAGTAAGTGAGCATCAAAAATAGATAGAATGACAATAAAAGGTGCAGATTTGAATGCACTTCAGTAAAATGTAGATTTTCGCTCAGAACCATTTTCTTTTGCTTTTCTGTAGAGATTTTGAAGGGTTTTTGAAGTGATTCCTCAGTGTGAGCGCTTTCTTATACTGTGGTTATTTGAAGTTCATGGGCGTGGATTATGGTAATGGTATGTTAATTATAAAGAACATACACACTCTCCCAGTCTGAGAACATTTGGTATTCACTACAATACACACATTCTACTAAAACATCTGGTGTTTAATATTACGACCCAGTCTAGGGTTGAGCCGTAACAGAATGAAGTGTGTGTTATGATTGATGTGTGGGAAATGAATAATTGTAACAGAGATGTGAATGTGGATGAAAAATGACATAAATGGAAACAAAACATACAAACAGCCAACACTACTCTGGTGGAATATACAGGGGTTGGACAATGAAACTGAAACACCTGGTTTTAGACAACAATAATGGTCAGTGACGCGCTCATCTAGCACAAGTATTGGGCCAAGGGAATGCCATGATATGGCAGCCCAAACCATCACTGATCCACCCCCATGCTTCACTCTACGCTTCTTTGGGGCTTCTCCACACCGTAACTCTCCAGGATGTGGGGAAAACAGTAAACATGGACTCATCAGAGAACAATACATGTTTCACATTGTCCACAGCCCAAGATTTGCGCTCCTTGCACCATTGAAACCGACGTTTGGCATTGGCGTGAGTGACCAAAGGTTTGGCTACAGCAGCCCGGCCGTATATATTGACCCTGTGGAGCTCCCGACGGACAGTTCTGGTGGAAACAGGAGAGTTGAGGTGCACATTTAATTCTGCCGTGGTTTCATGTTTTTTGGATACAATCCGGGTCAGCACCCGAACATCCCTTTCAGACAGCTTCCTCTTGCGTCCACAGTTAATCCTGTTGGATGTGTTTCGTCCTTCTTGGTGGTATGCTGACATTACCCGGGATACCGTGGCTCTTGATACATCACAAAGGCTTGCTGTCTTGGTCACAGATGCTCCAGCAAGACGTGCACCAACAATTTGTCCTTTTTTGAACTCTGGTATGTCACCCATAATGTTGTGTGCATTGCAATATTTTGAGCAAAACTGTGCTCTTACCCTCTGCTAATTGAACCTTCACGCTCTGCTCTTACTGGTGCAATGTGCAGTTAATGAAGATTGGCCACCAGGCTGCTCCAATTTAGCCATGAAACCTCCCACACTACAATGACAGGTGTTTCATTGGCCAACCCCTGTATGTACACAGTGTTAAGAATACTTCACAAATATAAATATAACGTCAGTAACCAAAAAGGGGCAAAACAAAGTCGTAGTCGAAGGAAGTAGGATGAGCACAAAGTCAAAACCAAAAAAACACAGAATTCAATACACAACAAAGTCACAAAAAGCACAGAGCACAAACACGGCTGACTAACTGTCAGCTAAACATACTGTCTGTATGATTCCGGCTGAGATGACGTACGGGAAAGAGTCACAGACAGAACACATGGACTGGAGTGTGGAACGAACTCTGGACGGATGAACAAACACAAGGACTGGAACGGACAACAGAACCTAGAACATGACAGAGAGAGAGAGAGAGAGAGAGAGAGTGAAAGAGAGAAAGAGAGAGAGACAACATACACAGTGCAGCGTAACGATGAATCTGGCAGAAAGTTTTGGGAAGTTCATTTCCTCATATATTACACACAGTTTGCTCTTGATTTGCAGGAATGAACAGTAGAAAACTCTCTAAAGAGCTCAGATATTTTACTTCCACATCTGAAAACGTTTCCTGACTCCTCCAACACACCCCAAAGTGGCTCAATAATATTTAGATCTGGTGAATGTGCAGGCCATGGGAGATGTTCAAGTTCACTTTCATGTTCATCAAACCAATCTTTCACCAGTCTTGCTGTGTGTATTGGTGCATTGTCGTCCTGATACACGGCACCGCCTTCAGGACACAATGTTTGAAGCATTGGATGCACATGGTCCTCCAGAATGGTTCGGTAGTCCATTAGTTTCAATGGCGGTTAAGGTGGAATTACACATTCTACCTTAAACATGAAGGAGTTAGGGGAAAACATTACCTTTGGGTACTACGTCCACTTTTGTAATATGAACCTGGTTAGGAGTTAGAAGATATTATCATTGGGTCCAGGTGCCACTTTCATAATATGTGACCTTTTTCTCAAGGCCACAAGTCACTGACCTTTCGGCCTAGGGTCACCTTATTCAAATGTGTTGTTTTCAAGTGCGCCAACTTTGCTTGGGAATCCCATGAATCTGTGACCTTCCTAAGTGACCTTTAACCTTTGATAACACTTAGGCCTCAGGCTCTGGCTGCTACTTTTCAAACAACCTAATAATAATAATAATACATCTGTTTTATATAGCGCTTTTCATACAACTCAAAGATGCTTTACAGAAAATAAAACACATACAAGACAAACAACAAGAGAAAGGAGGGATGTTAGTGGATGCTGAAAGTTTGCTTAAAGAGATACATTTTTAATTGTTTTTTGAATGTTTGTTGTGAGTCTGTTGTTTTGTCTTTTTCTTGCGTAGGTAGATGTTTTAATGAAACGATGAACACTTTTCTGTGTAAATGTGTTGATTACGGCACATTCTTCTTCGCGATTATGGCACAAAGTTAAACTCGGCTCTTGATCGTTCAGTTTTCTTCAAACTGGCACCAGCTCCATCTACACGTCTGTGAAGGAGGGGGAGGAGGCAGACAGCTCTCTCCACTGTTTTGAAACTGTATTATAGTTCAGAATTTAAATGCTTGGTATTACATATTGGTCCTTTAAGACTTTTGCTGCTCAAACATGAAGTTACTCTGAAACACACAGTGTTTACAGTGGAGTAAAAATGACTTGTTAAAGATAATGTTGACTACCTTTAGGATTCTGATGATATCTCTGTAAATTAAAGTGTAGAATGGTTTAATTGTACTTTAATATAAACAGTGATGTAACTACAGTGGAACTGACTGAAAGGTAATTCACTGGTAGGTCCAACAGGAAAGAGAGAGCTGACTGTGGGTAACGTTAGTCTTCCACAGCGTTTTCTCACGCCCAGATATGAGTGAGAGTTACAAACACAACCCCTGAATCTCCACTCTATAATGAAGAAGAGTCACCTCACAACCAAAGGATAAAGTGAAAGACTGATAACTGACCCGTTATTTTTATCCGGTTTGTTTTTCTTTATTATTATTCCACGTTTCCTTGTCCGCTTAACAGCTTTCCAATACCCACACTCGTTCGTCCGCTACATTCGTTTTTCGCTCCGTTTTTCCCCAGTCATTTCTATGGAATTAATTTTCAAAGCGCTCTAACTCTGTCATTTTTCAAGCTACGGACACGGAATTTCAGACAGTCGGACCCGGGCGTACCGGGTCCCATCACCTCAGTTTTCGGACCTCTTGCACTTATCGTTCTCTTTCTATCCCTCTTTCAAAATCCCTCCATTCATTTCAATGGGAGGCTCTTAGAGTGGGGTGATGTCATACACTGTAGGTTCTCTGACCGAAAACCGTTTATTCACTTTTCAGCCGAACATTTCGCCATAACGTCCTCATACTTTCACCTAGAAACTTCATTTAATTTTAAATGGTAGAGAAACTTGTCCTTTCTAGCATCTGTAAGCATTTGAAGATTATTGAAAATACGTTTTTTGAGTTATGAATTTTTGTTCGGCACTAGGGACGGTTTCGGCTCCCATAGAGTTCAATGTATTTTTAGAGCGGCTCAGAGTGCGGTTTCTAAATTTTTCTCCTGTTTTTAACTCGTCATAACGTTCAATTCTCACTTAATCTGCATATTTTTTATACCATATTGATCCCCAGACTCTCCTTGTCGCAATGGTATATACGGTTAAGTGATGTGGGGAAATGTTTCCGAGCTATAAGCATTTGTTCGGAGGGTGGGTAAGCTCCCATAGGAACGCATTGAAATCATTTTTTTTCTTTTTCAATTTTCTGCTGAACATTTCACCATAACTTATACTTTCACCTACAGACTTCATTTAAATTTTAAATGGTAGAGAAATTTTCCTTTTCTCAAACTTGTAAGTTTCAGAGTTATGAAGTTCTTGAGTTATGAATTTTTGTTTGACACTTGGAAGGGTTTTACTCCCATAGAGCTCAATGTATTTTAAGAGCGGGTCAGCACGCAGAGGCAAAAACTGAGGGGGAGAGGTGTGAAGGACATAGGCAGTCTCTAACACTTTAAAGGTAATTTTTAAGGGGGACGTCTTAATTATCCAGGGTTTCTTAAGGTGGAATTTTTTTAAGAATATCTCATTCACAATATGCTCTTTCTGTCTTTTTGTCTTTTCAACATTTTAAGCTTTATTTCACGTGGTCATTTTTAAAGGTTAATACAAAATACAGTTGTGGGTTTCTTAATGTGGAATTTTTCTTAAGGTAGTATTTAAAATGTATTGGCCATCTTTTTTTGCTTTTAAGACTCTTTTGGCCTGTGATGTGGACATCTCAATACAATTCTGGGTTTCTTAAGGTGGAATTGTTTTTAAAGGTGGAATTCAAAATGTTTCGTTTTCCATTCACGGCCTACGGAGCTCCATAGAGTCCAATGCAAACTGCTGTGGAAGAGTGCTCTCTTAACATCCCACTACCAACAGCTTAGCAGTCAACACCGACCTTGCTTTAAGCGGGAAAGACGCGGATTGGGAGACAGGGGTTTCAGCGGCACAACATCTCGCGTGTTCTCCTGGAATGCAGACCTCTAGTTTCATATGCTCTTCATAGTTATAAAGTTGAATTAGTGCTGGGAGGTGTATTTGTTCTGGTTCATTCTTTAAACCCTTCGAAACTCATGCTACAGTCTGGGTTTCCCACTGGTTTTCTGCTGCAGTCTGTAACTAATAGTGCAGAATGAATGCTTAGTGCCCTTGGCCATTCTCAGACAACCCCCAAGGAGTTTTCCCATCCACATCCACTCATGTGACAGCAGGGTTCTGTTCCAAAACCTAGTGAGCTCCCTAGATAGGCTGACTACATACACTATCCTCATGAGGCAGATTATTGAGACGCTGTAGTTAGAGAGTGATGGAGTCACGGCTTGTTCCCGCCCACCACACGAAACCGGTGTTTACTTTCCTCAGCATCTAGCGTCGCCTCAGCGTTTCAGTGAAGTCTAATCTTCCTGTTTTTATCCTGATTGTAGTTACTTTTGGTCTGGGAGAAGAGATGGGAGTTGTTCTGGCGTTTCATCCTGGAACTGACTTTGCGGCTGAGGAATTGTTCTGCCTTAAAATTTGGCCAGAGTTAGATATCTCAGTAGAGAGCACAGTGAGGTGTCTAAGAACTGAGAGTGCCCACGTGTCAGGAGCACGTTCACTCTGATTTAAAATCCTCTCTAGTTAGACAGCTAACTAGGATTAGGACAGACCCCAGGTCTGCCACAGAAGCAGTCAGAGTGAGTGAGAAGTTACACCCCTCCCCTCTAGAGCTATTTTCTCAGCACTGTAAGGCTCTAAAGCCCTGCTGGAAGTGGATGAGGGTCTCAGGGGGACGGCTGCTGGAATTAAGCATTGACCACATCTCCTCAGTGATGGACATCCAGAGTCTGTGCACCGTTAACATCAGTGCAGGACGAGGGAGTTTCTCCAAAGTCCCTAAAGTGCTCCCACACTCCCCTCCAGTGTCTCGCTGGTATTCTCACCCTCAGAAACAGCTGATGACACTCCCCCTGCTGCCCACCGCAGGACATGGGTTTCTTCAGTACAGTCCTGGTCCTCTGCTAATGATGCTGCATTGTTTATTTTTCCATGGAGACGCCACTGAAAATAATTCTGTGATTCAACTCTCTCTCAGCTCAGAGTGTTATTTATTTTGAGGAGTGTAAATATTTATTGTTAAGATTTGGTGAATGATCTTCTGTGATGTGTCTGAAATTTGTCAGTGTTTTCAACTGCAGTTACAGTGAATGAATGAATGAATGTTTTCAACAGTGCTTAATAAACTGAAGCTAAACTATGACTATCATTATTACAAACTACATGTGTTACAACTGAAAGACTAATTTGCATTAATTAAAAGCATTAATTTGATGAAAAACCATATGAACACCTATTTTATTTATTATAACAATAGTTATGTATTTTATATTTATGGCTAAACTAAACCTAAATTAAAGTATTTAACATGTGATTGTTTTTTCTTTTTTAATTAGAACTGGCTCCTTCTTCTCATCGAAAGCTGAAATCAACCCTGAAGGAAAAGTTCAGAAAATTAATGAAGGAGTCTCTAATCCTGGAAGCTCAGCTCTTCTGAATGAGATCTACACAGATCTGTACATCACAGAGGGAGGGAGTGGAGAGGTCAATACTGAACATGAGGTCAGACAGATTGAGACAGTGTCCAGGAGACCAGCAGCACAGGAGAAACCCATCAAATGCAGCCAGCTCTTTAAAGATAAAGCCATCAGAAGTGTGCTGACTAAAGGAGTGGCTGGAATTGGAAAAACAGTCTCTGTGCATAAGGTCATTCTGGACTGGGCCGAAGGAAAAGAAAACCAGGACGTCCTCTTCATATTTCCACTTCCTTTCAGAGAGCTGAACCTGATGAAGGAGAAATGGCTCAGTCTGATGGAGCTTCTTCAGCAGATTTTCAGAGACACAAAAGAATTAAAACCAAGAGACTATGATCTCTACAGAGTCCTGTTCATCTTTGTGTCCTTACGACCTTTAAAAAGTACATTTTAAAAAGATTAATTTGTCATGATATAAAAAGATAACTCGAGTGACGCTTGTGGATTAAAAACAGTTTAATATCCTACAGAGGGCAAACCAAAAGCATAAACATAAAAGTCTGAAGTCAAGCCAAAAATACGAACAATCAATCAAACAGATCCAAGGAGCAAATCCAAAGAGAAAAAATAGAAACAATAGAAAAGCTCTGAATGCACAGATAAGGAAATACTCTTAAACAACCTTAACCAATGCTGTATTTAAATACTCTGTCTAACGAGCATGAAGGAGAAACGGGTGATTGATATTCAGGAGATTTGGATCAGTGAAAAGATCTCAGATAAGTGGAGGTGGTCATGTGATACTGCTGAGGATTCTGGGAATACCATCCTTCTTGTTAATTTTCAGTGAGAGTCCAGAGAGTCATCTGATGATCATAGGATGGGAATCTTTAGAGCAAGATACATATTATTATAATGTTTGTACTCAGGACACTGTAATAAACACCTGAGTGACTCTACTATAGACATAGATACAATATGGAAATAGACCAAATCATTATAATTCGACTGGTTTTGAACTTAGTTATAATAAATGCTTTTCCACGGCACACTTGTCTTGCTGCAGTAATAAGCAGGCATGCCCTTCATGGCGATCAGAATGAGGAAAACAGTCTGTCTGGATGTGTGCTGAGGTCCTGGTAGCACAGCCCCGTGACTCCTGTGCTCTGAGAGACTAATAGCTCCACCAACACTGATCTTTCCCCTATGAGGGGGGGGCAGACTCGTCCTCAATGAGGGAGAATTGGAACTTTTCTTGCTCCTGATTGGCTGTTTCCTGTACCTTGATAGTGGCATCACATAGAATTTATGACACTTGACAAGACAAAGACTTGACCATCCCTGGTGAGTGAATATCCCAGGATTCTGAATCATACTTTGCAATATAAAAGATTATATGTTAACACAAAGTAATATCATTAAGAAAAAAACAACTATGTTCTATATAATTATTAACCAACTAAACACATAGTATGTGGCTACCTTGGTTCTACATAAATTCATATAAACAAAAATGACTTTAAACACATGTAAATTAATTCCACCCATTTTGATTGTCAAAACGGGATTAATTTCAGACCTTTGTGCACATGTACAACTTGTTTTCCATGAAAGAACTTTGGGATGTTTGAGTCTTTTAGAGTTAGCAGTCTTTAAAAAGGTGTAAGAGGGCATTGTGTTTCAATCAAGATTGAGTCTCTGTGTCTCTCTACATTCTTTTCTTGACCCTGAGGGTCCTTAAGTCATAAAAAAGGGTCATTGGAGGTGGTTTTACGAGCCTGCTCTGGAGGTTTATCTCACCTTACATCTGCTAGTGTGGAGATGTCTCTGAAACGAGCTAAAGTTTGGGTACTTAAAATTAAAACTCTTAAAAAGTCACAATTTCTTATTAGGAATTAATACACATTCATCATATCATACTACATCAGATGATCATAGGATGGGGATCTTTAGAGCTAGATACACATTATTATTATGTTTGTACTCAGGACACTGTAATATCACCTGAGTGACTCTACTATAGACATAGATACAATATGGAAATAGACCAAATCATTATAATTCGACTGGTTTTGAACTTAGTTATAATAAATACTTTTCCACGGCACACTTGTCTTGCTGCAGTGATAAGCAGGTATGCCCTTCAAGGCGATCAGAATGAGGAGTCTGTCTGGATGTGTGCTGAGGTCCTGGTAGCACAGCCCCGTAACTCCTGTGCTTCGTGAGACTAATAGCTCCATCAACACTGATCTTTCCCCTTCCAAGGGTATACAGTCCAGCCCCAGAAATAGGGAGGAATGGTGATGATGGGGGGCAGATGGGCAGTAGAAGCTCAATACAGAGTTGTATTGTCTCTATTTGGAGAACGGTGAAACACCGCGGTAAATAGGACCTGTAATAATTAATTCTGAGGTCACATCTTCCATCCATCCATTATCTGTAACCGCTTATCCAATTTAGGGTCGCGGGGGGTCCAGAGCCTACCTGGAATCATCGGGCGCAAGGCGGGAATACACCCTGGAGGGGACGCCAGTCCTTCACAGGGCAACACAGACACACACACATTCACTCACACACTCACACCTACGGACACTTTCGAGTCACCAATCCACCTGCAACGTGTGTTTTTGGACTGTGGGAGGAAACCGGAGCACCCGGAGGAAACCCACGCGGACACGGGGAGAACACACCAACTCCTCACAGACAGTCACCCGGAGCGGGAATCGAACCCACAACCTCCAGGCCCCTGGAGCTGTGTGACTGCGACACTACCTGCTGCGCCACCGTGCCGCCCTAATTCTGGGGTCACATCTTGAAAATAAAAATAAAAGTTCCATAAACAGTCCGTGGCATCTGGTATCACACAGTTCAATCAGACGTCTCCAAATTCCCAAGCACTACACAATTCAGCTTTAAGGATATTTTTTACATTGAATTTGACCCAATACAATAATTAAATCCCAATCTCTGAAGGTAATCCCTCACTCAGTGCTAACCTTTCTGGTTCTGGGTAAACGCAGTGATGTTTCCGGACAGAACTCTGACGACTAAAACTCCTCCCACACTCTGAACATTGATACGGTTTCTCTCCTGTGTGAATGCGCTGGTGTCTTTGGAGACTACCCTGTTCAGTAAAACTCATCCCACACTCTGAACAGTAATACGGTTTCTCTCCTGTGTGAATGCGCTGGTGTCTTTGGAGACTACCCTGTTCGGTAAAACTCTTCCCACACTCTGAACAGTGATACGGTTTCTCTCCTGTGTGAATGCGCTGGTGTGTTTGGAGACTCCGCTGTACAGTAAAACTCTTCCCACACTCTGAACAGTGATACGGTTTCTCTCCTGTGTGAATGCGCTGGTGTGTTTTGAGATGACCCTGTACAGTAAAACTCTTCCCACATTCTGAACAGTGATACGGTTTCTGTCCTGTGTGAATGTGCTGGTGTGTTTTGAGACTACCCTGTTCAGTAAAACTCATCCCACACTCTGAACATTGATACGGTTTCTCTCCTGTGTGAATGCGCTGGTGTCTTCGGAGACGACCCTGTACAGTAAAACTCTTCCCACACTCTGAACAGTGATACGGTTTCTCTCCTGTGTGAATGCGCTGGTGTGTTTGGAGACTACTCTGAACAGTAAAACTCTTCCCACACTCTGAACAGTGATACGGTTTCTCTCCTGTGTGAATGCGCTGGTGTGTTTGGAGACTACCCTGTACAGTAAAACTCTTCCCACACTCTGAACAGTAATACGGTTTCTCTCCTGTGTGAATCCGTTGGTGTTTTTGGAGATTACCCTGTACAGTAAAACTCTTCCCACACTCTGAACAGTGATACGGTTTCTCTCCTGTGTGAATGCGCTGGTGTGTTTTGAGATGACCCTGTACAGTAAAACTCTTCCCACACTTTGAACAGTGATACGGTTTCTCTCCTGTGTGAATGCGCTGGTGTGTTTTGAGATGACCCTGTCGACTAAAACTCTTCCCACACTCTGAACAGTGATACGGTTTCTCTCCTGTGTGAATGCGCTGGTGTCTTTGGAGATGACCCTGTACAGTAAAACTCTTCCCACACTCTGAACAGTGATACGGTTTCTCTCCTGTGTGAATGCGCTGGTGTGTTTTGAGATTACCCTGTTCAGTAAAACTCTTCCCACACTCTGAACAGTGATACGGTTTCTCTCCTGTGTGAATGCGCTGGTGTGTTTTGAGATTACCCTGTTGAGTAAAACTCCTCCCACACTCTCCACAGTCATAAGTTTTCCGTTTGTTTTCACTTGTCTGAGATTTCCTGTTGGATGTATGGTTGTGGGGAGTATCCAAGGATGTTTCCTGAGAACTGGAGCTTCTGTCCTCCATATCCTCACATTTAATCCCTCCTGATCTCAACATTGTGTTATATTCCACTTGGAAATGTTTCTTGATGCACCTGTGGAAAAACTTGAACAACAGGAGCCAGAGAATGTATCCAAAGAGATGGTCTTCTGTCCTGGAAGACAATAAAGAAACAAAAATAAATTAGTTAAATTCTCTCTCCCCTGGCTCTCTATTGGACACCAATATTCTCCTGAATTTGTAGTCAGTTCCACCTTAAGTACTGCTACTGAAACAGCAAAAAATAAGTCAGTGTTGACAACTCATGGTGCAGGAATAGTGCAACATCTAGGGCTGGGCAATATAAGTGCAAATCAATAATCACGATTAATTGTACATTTTACCACGATTACGATTAATGAATGATTATTTTGTTTTTGTATTTTTGACCCTCATAGTTTAGTGCTCAAATTTGCTCCAGTATTAAATATGGGAGTTTTTCTTATGTCACTGAGAGATTGCTTACATTTAACTTATGTTCAGGGTCGTCTTAATTATACTCAAAACACAGCACGTCCAAAACCAGACACTAGCTGCTCCAGTCACTTGGTCTGATTTGGCATTTAGGTTGGGTCCATATGGCAGATAGGGGCAGAATCAGGTGACTACAGCTGGGTAGTGTGGAGGGAGTACATGAACACACAGTTGGGACATAACAGAATAAAAATAATCAATATAATTGATATAGACAAGTTAGCCCAGGTATCTTCAGTAAAACACGGTTTATATATGGGGTGTAAATATCTTAAATGCGTTTATCTTCAATAAAACACAGAATAAACGGGGTGTAAATATGTTAAACACATTTATCTTCCGTAATACACGGTATAAACATGGTGTAAACACCTTAAATGCGTTTATCTTCTGTAAAACACGGTATAAACGGTTGTAGGGACTCTCTTTGCTAGGAGTAGACGCAGCCAGGAAGGTCTGGACACAAAATTCGATTATAACCCCAAAAATAACGCACAAACAGACGAGGTCTGATTAATATGAAACAATCTTTTATTTTGCACAACACCATGAAATACCTCCCTGTATTTGACCTAATCCTCCTCTACAGCTACTCCAGGAAGTCATCAAAAGTGGACCAAAACTACTAGTTATATAAGGAATAACGAGTATTCAGGTTATAAAAAGGGAAATCCCACGCCAAACATTAAAGAACACTATAAAACTACACTCTTATGTAATAATTAAAAGTACGTAAGAAGTTGTGAAAATCTGAGAGTCAGTATGAATAATTAGTCCCCTAAATACACCACAAAACGGGCAACACACAGTTTATCATCATCAGCATGGACTCAATAAAAATAGTCTGACCAGGACCGGACTGACCCGGCTCAATCTGGAAGGTGCCCAGACAAAGCCTGCGTAGGTTCCACTTCGAGCAGCGCCCGATGAACTCCTCCACGCCCGACGCTCCTCTGCCCACCGGAAATTATCACAGTCCAGGGCCGTTCACCCTTTCACCTCCGCTCCCCACAATCAACAACGGCCGCAACAGGTCCCCAGTCCGACGCGCACACACACCAGGCCCCGACCTCCTCCTCTCTCCTGTCTCAACCTGGAAGCCTCTCAAAACGCAATCGCGACCCGGAAGTCCCCTCTCAGAGGTCGCCCCCCCCCCTTAAAAGTGTCTAACCCCACCCCTTTTCTTAATCATTCTTACACGGTGTGTACATACCTTAAACTCGTTAATCTTCAGTAAAACACGGTATAAACGAGGTGTAAATATCTTAAACGCGTTTATCTTCAGTAAAACACGGTATAAACGGGGTGTAAATATCTTAAACTCGTTTATCTTCAGTAAAACACGGTATAAACGGGGTGTAAATATCTTAAACACGTTTATCTTCAGTAAAACACGGTATAAACGAGGTGTAAACATCTTAAACGCGTTTATCTTCAGTAAAACACGGTATAAACGAGGTGTAAACATCTTAAACGCGTTTATCTTCAGTAAAACACGGTATAAACGAGGTGTAAATATCTTAAACGCGTTTATCTTCAGTAAAACACGGTATAAACGAGGTGTAAATATCTTAAACGCGTTTATCTTCTGTAAAACACGGTATAAACGAGGTGTAAATATCTTAAACACGTTTATCTTCAGTAAAACACGGTATAAACGAGGTGTAAATATCTTAAACGCGTTTATCTTCAGTAAAACACGGTATAAACGAGGTGTAAACATCTTAAACGCGTTTATCTTCAGTAAAACACGGTATAAACGAGGTGTAAACATTTTAAACGCGTTTATCTTCTGTAAAACACGGTATAAACGAGGTGTAAATATCTTAAACGCGTTTATCTTCTGTAAAACACGGTATAAACGAGGTGTAAATATCTTAAACACGTTTATCTTCAGTAAAACACGGTATAAACGAGGTGTAAATATCTTAAACGCGTTTATCTTCAGTAAAACACGGTATAAACGAGGTGTAAACATCTTAAACGCGTTTATCTTCAGTAAAACACGGTATAAACGAGGTGTAAACATTTTAAACGCGTTTATCTTCTGTAAAACACGGTATAAACGAGGTGTAAATATCTTAAACGCGTTTATCTTCTGTAAAACACGGTATAAACGAGGTGTAAACATCTTAAACTCGTTTATCTTCAGTAAAACACGGTATAAACGAGGTGTAACACATCTTTACCTTCAGTAAAAAAAAACAGGACTTGATTTCTCTCCAACACACAGCTCTCCTCCTGCTTCTCTCTCTCTCTCTCACACACACACCACAACGCCCGCCCCCTCTCACACGATTGGCTGGAAAAAGCTGCTCTCCTAATGTACAGTCCCCACAGAGACAGTCCAGAGCATCATTCCAATAGGTTGTTTTCAGTCATGTGGTTATTCCATACAGTGGGCCGGAAAATAACGTGCATGGCATGCATTTGGGGCCAAAATCGTCTTAAACCTAATGCCTGTAACCTAAAAATATGACGTGTACAGACGAAAAGTATGTGCGTGTTGTTGTATTGTTTCTTTTATGTCTACAGAATTTTTTTTTTCAGTGTACAGCATGTTTTTACATCTAAAGAGGTTGTTTTTTTCATGTACAGACAGCATATTTTTAGGTCTACAGAGTTTTATTTTTTTGTTTGCTTGATTTTGGGTTCTTTGTTTGTTTACTTTATTTTATTTACCTGTACAGACGTTATTCTACAACATCTTGACCTTTTCACTAAAGTTGCAACATTTTGCCAGTAGATGGTGGTATTTACTTACATATTGAATAATGTTGCAAAGTTAACATAAGTGTTTTATTAACCTGCTGCTTTATCTCTTTATAATCTGTAGGATAATTTACTTTAGTCTGAACACTTTAGATGTGATTTTTATGATAAATGTAGTATGATGAATATACACATTTATAGTATTAAACACCACGCTATTGCTTTCAACAAGCAATTATTTTAATTAGTTACTCAAGAAGCAGCTTGATGCTACGTCAGCAGAGTCAATAAAAACATCTGCTGACAATCCAGAGCCGGGACCAGGCCGCAGACAGACGGGCTAAACCGACCGTCTGCGAACTGCCTTGAGACGTCACCTAGTTTCATCTGGATTGAAACTATGCCTTTGCCCCGAATTAAATGTAAAGGTAGAAAAACTCAATCAGCTCGTTTCAACAACCTAATCAATATTAAATCATATTCAGATGATAGCAGCAACACCTCAGATTAGATTTAGATCAGATGAATATTCAGCACTAAACTGAGCCACAACTCTAGACTGTAATCATGAGCATAGCCCAAGATTATCAGGCAAAGGAGGTGAAGTATGTGTAATTTACCAAAATACTCTAGATATCAGTCATAAACAATGTGACACCTTCACTTCTTTTGAGTTTCACTCCACCATTATGACAAATCCGCTCACAAAAAAGAAGACATTTTTATTATGTAACATTTACAGACCTCTAGGGCTCTACTGAGAATTTCTAAAAGAATTCAGTGATTTCGCTGCAAACCTAGCTGTGTGCAATCACAAAGTTATAATTGTAGGAGTTTTCAATATCAATTTTGAGAAGGAAGATGACCCACTGAAAAGGCTTTTACTCCAATCCCAGACTCTGTTGGTATTACTCAAAAATTAACAGTGCCTACACACTATTATAGTCACACTTCAGACTTAGTTTTGACACTAGGTCTTAACATAGACAAACTTAATATTACACACAAACTTCAGCAATCTCTGACCATTAACTAATTTCATATGAGCTACGTCTTAGCCATGATATATGTATATAACACAATAATAAGACATGCAAAGCTTTATACACATTTTATTTTTTCAATAATTATATAGAAACCACAAAGTAATTATTGTTCTCTCCTCCTTACACCACTAATACAGGGAAACAACAGAGAATGGCTGGATTATGTAGTTCCTCATAGTTCACTCCTTCTTAGTGTAACTACAGTGAAACAATGGGGAGTGGACTGAAATATGTAGTTCCTCACAGTTCTCTGCTTCTTACACTGTAAGTACAAGGAAACAACAGGGAGTGGGCTGGATTATGCAGACAACTGTTTTCCTGGTTTACTCTGTAAAGATACCACTCATCACAGTAAGGTGGACCATTTATTTTCCTTGTCTACACAAAGTGCACAAACGTTGGTTAAACAATGTTAACAAATACCAATTTAAGATAATTATATTCAACAAAATATATCATATAATATAAAATGTTCTACGAACAATCAGTATACATGGTATAAACAGTACTTCATAATTTACATTCTACCTTAAATGACACCTTAACTCACCTCAGACTCAATCGTGAGTAAGAGTAAACATATTTAAAAGATATAAAACAATAATTTAATTGCACAAAACCTACTCAATATATATCTAGATGACAATGGTTCAAATCTTACTTAACGGAACATTATCAGTTTGTAAAAGTCAACAATCTATCTTTCAATTATTCTGAAGTAAGGTTTGGAACTCCACAAGGCTCAATTTTAGGACCATTATTATTTATCAAATCAAATCAATCAAATTTATTTATATAGCGCTTTTCACAACTGATGTTGTCACAAAGCAGCTTCACAGAATTCCAGTAAGACAAAGATTTGACATGAAATGTAAAAACAAATGTAAAACCCTCAAGTGAGCAAGCCAGGGGCGACAGTGGCAAGGAAAAACTCCCCCAGCTGAGGAAGAAACTTTGGGAGGAACCAAGGCTCACAAGGGGTGACCCATCCTCCTCTGGTCAATCTACTGGTGATGATAGTTAGTAGTCCATGAGAACTTCAGTGTAGGGACAGCTTCAAGGCACTTGGTGGTTGCTGGAGCGTGGGCAGCTGGTCTGAAGCGTGGAGGAGGGTCTCGACAGTCATCCATCAGTGTCCAGACAGACAGGTGGGCAGTTGTTTACTCGGAAAGATGTAAAGGGATGGAATTAGTTTTGAACTGTTTTGTGTTTGTAAAGTAGAAAATATATAAATTTCCAGAGTGTGGCTAATGACTCCAGCAGATCTGACTATGACAGCTTTAACTAAAAGGAGAGAACCAGGAGGACACGCAGACACGGGAGCATCCTGAAACACTGACATCCCTCCGCTCCACCGTCAACAAACCTGAGTGATCGGGAGAAGCGGCGGGACGACAGCACCAGCGTCTCAGTTTACTATAATTCCCTGTGTCCATGGACCCCCCGGATCTGCCGCCTTTATCTATGGGGGAGCATTAGCTACCAAAAGATAAACTAAACAAATGTGTTTTTAGCCTAGATTTGAAGATTGCGACTGTGTCTGAGTCCCGAACATTTTCTGGAAGATAATTCCAGAGTCTGGGGGCTTTATAAGAAAAGGCTCTTCCCCCAGCTGAGGCCTTCTGATTTCTGGGAACAATTAAAAATCCAGTATTCTGTGATCTGAGTGAACGTGGAGGCACATAATAGGAAATAGTATCTTGAAGATATTCAGGAGCAAGCCCATGTAGAGCTTTATATGTTAATAACAAAATTTTGTAGTCAATGCGGAATTTAACAGGCAGCCAATGAAGTGATGATAGAACTGGGCTGATATGTTCAAATTTTCTAGTTTTAGTGAGGACCCTAGCTGCAGCATTTTGAACTAATTGAAGTTTTCTTAAATTGCTGCTGGTGCATCCTGACAGTAGTGCGTTACAGTAGTCAAGCCTTGAAGTAATAAAGGCATGTACTAATGTTTCTGCGTCCTGAAGGGATAAGGCATTTCTAATCTTAGCAATATTGCGAAGATGTAAAAAAGCTGTCCTAGTGATACTACCTATGTGTTGATCAAATGATAAATCCGGGTCAATTATGACACCAAGATTTTTTGCTGCTGAACCAGGTTTAACTGGAAAGTCAGCTAGATTTAAATTTAAATCTGATAATTTATTTCTTGCCACTTTTGGACCCAAAAGCAGGACCTCTGTTTTGTTGCTGTTTAGAAGGAGGAAGTTACGCAACATCCAGCCTTTCACGTCTTTTACACAGTCCTCTATTTTCTTTAATCTGTGTTTGTCATCGGGCTTGGCTGAAATATACAATTGCGTGTCGTCTGCGTAACAGTGAAAGTTAATGTCATGGTTTCTTATAACTGTGCCTAGCGGTAACATGTATAATGTAAATAATAATGGTCCTAAAATAGAGCCTTGTGGAATTCCAAATCCTACTTTAGAATAATTTGAATTTAGATTGTTTACTTTTATGAATTGATAACGTTCCGTTAAGTAAGATTTGAACCATAATAGGGCTGTCCCTGTGATTCCAACCAAGTTTTCTAACCTTTCTATGAGAATATTGTGGTCTATTGTATCGAAGGCTGCGCTTAGGTCAAGAAGCACCAACAGGGACACGTGGCCTTGATCAGAGGCAAGAAGAAGATCATTTGTTATCTTGACTAGAGCTGTCTCTGTACTATGATGTTGCCTGAATCCAGATTGGAATTTTTCATATATATGATTCTTATGTAGATATGAACTAAGTTGTTGGGCCACAGCTCTTTCTAAGATCTTGGACAGAAATGGCAAATTAGAAATAGGCCTGTAATTAGACAGTGTACTAGCATCAAGATTTGGTTTCTTGATCATAGGTTTAATAACTGCTAGTTTAAAAGCTTTGGGTACATGGCCCAGACTAAGGGATGAGTTTACTATAGTTAAAAGAGGATCAATAATAGCTGGTAGTACTTCTTTGAGCAACTTTGTGGGAATTGCATCAAGTGTGCAAGTTGTACAGTTTGCGGAGGTGATAATCTTCTCTAGTTCTAATTGTGGGAGTGGGTAAAAGGTTTCAAGTCTTTATTTTACAGTTATATTATGTTTTATATCATTCACATCGGGTGGCAGCCAGGATGGATTTGATCCTGTGGCTTGAGTTTGTTGTCTAATATTCTCAAATTTATTATTAAAAAAGTCCATAAAATCTTTACTGGTGAGAGTTGCTGGAATTAGTTGTTCAGAACCTGCTTGATTTTTTTTGTAATTCTAGAAAACACACTAAACAGTGCTCTCGGATTATTTTTATTATGGGAGATCAGCGAGGCCAGATATGCTGAGCGAGCTTTAGTGAGGGCATTTCTATACTCTATAAGGCTGTCCTTCCAGGCAGAATGGAACACTTCAAGCTTGGTTGATCGGCATTTCTGCTCTAGTTTTCGTAATGTTTGTTTTAAAGTACGGGTCTTATCATTATACCATGGTGCGAGCTTTTTCTGTCTTATACTTTTATGTTTAAGTGGTGCTACCTTTTCTAAAGTAGATCGACAGGTATTTTCTAGGTAATCAGTTAGTACATCTAGGTCCATTGGGTCTGATGGAGTTGGAACTGGGGTTGATAGTTCTGGTAGGTTTTCTATAAATTGTAGGGCGGTAGATGGTTTTATTATACGCTTTGTAGAATAGCGAGGGTTCTTACATATATTATGGCTAAAACATAGCTCATATGAAATTAAGTAATGATCGGAGATTGCTGAGGATTGCGGTAAGATATTAATTTTGTCAATGTTAAGACCTAGTGTCAGAACTAAGTCTAAAGTGTGGCTGCAGTAGTGTGTAGGCCCTGTTACATTTTGAGTAATACCAATAGAGTCTAAGATTGAGGTAAATGCCTTTTTTAGTGGGTCACTTTCCTTCTCAAAATGGATATTGAAATCTCCTACAATTATAACTTTATGATTGCACACCGCTAGGTTTGTAGCAAAATCGCTGAATTCTTTCAGAAATTCTAAGTAAGGCCCTGGTGGTCTGTAAATGTTGCATAATAAAAATGCGTCCTTTTTTGTGACCGGATTTGTAATAATAGTGGAGAGAACCTCAAAAGAAGAGAAGGTGTCACATTGTTTAAGACTAATTTCTAGGGTATTTTGGTAAATTACACATACTCCACCTCCTTTGCCTGATATTCTTGGGCTATGTGCATAATTATAGCCTAGGGGGGTGGCTTCATTTAGTGCTAAATATTCATTTGGTCTAACCCACGTTTCCGTGAGACAGAAAACATTGAATTTATGATCACTTATAATATCATTTACGATGAGTGCTTTTGAGTTTAGTAATCTTATGTTGAGTAACCCAAATTTTAGTTCTGAGGTGTTGCTGCTAGGTGTTGTGTATGATTTAATATTGATTAGGTTGCTGAAACAGGCTGATTTTGTTTTTCTACTTTTACATTTAGTTCGGGGGAAAGACACAGTCTCAATACAGTTGAACCTGGGTGACGCCTCAAGACAGTTCGCAGACGGTCGGTTTAGCCTGTCTGTCTGCTGCCTGGTCCCGGCTCTGGATTGTCAGCAGCTATCTACACTACTCTGCTGACTAACTAAAAGACTATGTGCTATGCTGCAAGAAAGTAAGTCAGTCGGCCAGAGCAGATTACGGCATCGGACATCGTCTGGGCCAGTTTAATCACCTCTGTAATATTACCCTTAGTTACCTCAGACTGCCGCAGACGAATATCATTGGCCCCTACATGAATGACTACCCTCGAATATCTCCTATTAGCTAACAGTCTAAGGTTGCCACTAATATCCGGCGCTCTGGCTCCCAATAAACAGCTAACTGTTACTGCCGGCGCCCCTAAAGGAGTAGCTAATTTCATGTGTCAAACAATAGAGTCTCCTATAACCAGAGCACTCTTAACAGGTTCCTCAGCGTGTGCTTCGCTGAGCAGGGCAAACCCGTTTGACACGCGAATCGGAGGAGCGTGGTGTCCCGGTGGGCTAGCTTTGGCCTCAGCGTTAGCATCAGCCTTAGCTGTCCGGCTATGACGCCGAGATGTCACCCATTCACCCCGCTGTGAGGGCTCTAACGCCGGAGTCGTGGGGGTGCTAACTCTCTCTAAGGCACCCGGAGTTGCTAACACTGAATCTCGTTGTTTATCCCTTAACAATAATAAGCTCCGGATGTGCACTTCTAACTGGTCCACTTTATCCACCATAGAGCTTACTAGCTGACACTTCGTACAAACACAACCACTATCTTTATCGCTAGAGGTGGAAAAGGGGGTTAAACTAAACATGCCACACTCTGAGCAGGCAAAACAGCCAGTAGTAGCCATGGAATTGCAGGTACTTACTGCTTTTAGTTGATTTTAGTAACTTACACCAAGAACGTTACTCCAGGGTCCGGTGGCAGTTTTAGTGCCTCTGTAATGAATATTCCTGCGGAGACAATCTAAAAGATAGATCTATGGATGGTTAGTAGGTTATAAAAACAGATATAAATATAGAAATAACAATGGAAACGAGTAAACAGGAAAACCCGAGCGATCAAAACAGCTTCCAAACGGGTACAGAAACAGCCAAACGGGTTGCCAGCTCACCAAAAAACCTTATGTAAACATTTATACCAAAAAACATACATTATGTATGTTACCACTAGGCACAGTTATAAGAAACCATGACATTAACTTTCACTAATACGCAGATGACACATAACTGTATATTTCAGCCAAGCCCAATGGCAAACACAGATTAAAGAAAATAGAGGACTGTGTAAAAGACTTGAAAGGCTGGATGTTGCGTAACTTCCTCCTTCTAAACAGCAACAAAACAGAGGTCCTGCTTTTGGGTCCAAAGGTGGCAAGAAATAAATTATCAGATTTTACTTTAAATATTGCTGACTTTACAGTTAAACCTGGTTCAGCAGCAAAAAACCTTGGCTTCATAATTGACCCAGATTTATCGTTTGATCAGCACATAGGCAATAATCACTAGGACAGCTTTTTTACATCTTAACAACATCGCCAAGATTAGAAATGACTTATCCCTGCAGGACGCAGAAACATTAGTACATGCCTTTATTACTTCAAGGCTTGACTATTGTAACGCACTACTGTCAGGACGCACCAGCAGCAATTTAAGAAAACTTCAACTAGATCAAAATGCTGCAGCCAGGGTCCTCACTAAAACTAGAGAATTTGAACATATCAGTCCAGTTCTATCGTCACTTCGTTGGCTGCTTGTTAAATTCTGCATCGATTACAAAATTCTGTTATTAACGTATAAAGCTCTACATGGGCTCGCTCCTGAATACCTTCAAGATACTATTTCCTATTATGAGCCTCCACGATTACTCAGATCACAGTGTACTGGACTTTTAATAGTTCTCAGAATTCAGAAGGCCTCAGCTGGGGGAAGAACTTTTTATTATAAAGCCCCCAACTCTGGAATGATCTTCCAGAAAATGTTTGGGACAATCTTCAAATCTAGGCTAAAAACTCATTTATTTCATTTAGCTTTTGGTAGTTGTCTGCTTTACATACACCTAAAGAGATTAAATATAATTTTAAGATTTTAATAATTTTAAGACCAGCTGCCCATGCTCCAGCCACCACCACTTGCCTTGGAGCTGCACGCCCCCTACACTGAAGTTTTCACAGATTCCTAACTGTTACTACCAGTAGATTCACGAGAGGATAGGTCCCCCTTGTGAGCCTTGGTTCCTCAAAGGTCTCTTCCTCAGCTCTGAGGGAGTTTCTCTGTGCCACTGGCGCCCTTGGCCTCACTCACCTGGGGATTTACATTCTTTACATTTTTATATTTCATGTTAAAACTTTGTCTTTACTGGAATTCTGTGAAGCTGCTTTGTGACATCAGTTGTAAAAGGCACTATATAAATAAATTTGATTTGATTTGATTCTACTAAAATCACTTACTTTAACCAGCTTAATTACATTTTCATAGCATTTACACAGCTATGATTCCTTTGTTCAGTTATCATGATTGTTACGACCTCGTCTAGGGGAATGGGGCCATGGCAGTGTATGTGGTGATTTACTGAGAGTAAATGTATGATGGGAAGAAATGAAAAGAACTAGATACTCAAATTGGTTGACAATCAAAGTGAAGACAAACATTGATACAACAACTTCAGGAGTGACCCAGACCATAACAACAAACAAAAACCCAGCTGAACAAATAAATACCATACCTCTGTTTTTCATGAGGGTGGCTGAACACAGAAAAATATTAAATGTGAGTAGTTGCCATGTGAGCAAATATTTACTAATAATTCAAGTACAGTATTTAAACAGTTGTTTATTTACTGTATTGTGAAGACAGGTGATGGAAAAGAATCTCCACAGACACGGTTAAAGTCTAAAATCACTTACTTTAACCAGCTTAATATGATTCCTTTGTTCAGTTTCATGATTGTTACAACCTTGTCAAGGGGAAAGGGGCCATGGCAGTGTATGTAGTGATTTACTGACAGTAAATGTATGATGAGAAGAAATGAAAAGAACAAAATACTCAAATTGGTTGACAATCAAAGTGAAGACAAACATTGATACAAGAACTTCAGGAGTGACCCAGGCCATAACAACAAACAAAAACCCAGCTAAACAAATAAATACCTTACCCAGCAGTGAACCAAAGCAAAAGACAAATATGCTTCCCTAACTCCCTGACATATGAACACAGAATAAAAAAACCCTGGCACTGTCTATGTTTACAATATTTCTACAATCAGCAAAAAGGTCAAAAGAAAGAGACAGAAATCAGCATCGAGGAACGAGATAACAAAGTGAGGTACACGATATAACACACACACAAAGTAAACACAAACATCAGCAATACAAAAAGCAAGGATTTCTCTCCTGGGATTTGTTCCAATACAGCGCTATATCTGAATGTTTGAAGAACCAAAGCATGGCATATGGAATTGGAGGGACTGGAAAACAGTGGAACTGTAAGGAATACAAACACACACCACATACATAGACACACATATACAGACACACACAGAAAGAACATACCAAGGCACATAACATGATTTAGACATATTTCACATTGTGTTGTAGTTGATGTAACTTCAATTCATTCAGTTCTACTCAAAAATCTATTTCAGCAAACTGTGTCTTATTTAAATTCAAAGTCCATAGCTGATTACCTTTCATATTAAATCAGACCTCCATCAACTCTTAACGTTCATACAAAATATTTATATAGTTCTAGAGAAGCTTTATGTGGCAATGTGTGGAGGAGTGGTCAGGAAGTTACCTGAGAGAGGTGTTGATGAGGTGTAAAAAGGCTTGGAAAACAGGTAAACCTCCCTTTTTAAGTGTTTATTGTGACACAGAAAAAAAATCAGCAACAAAACACATATCTACAACGAATATGGCCAAACAATATGTACAACATTTACATTAATTACACTGTAAGAGTTTAATACTACGGTGGGATAGTTGCTACCACCTCATAGCTCCATAACAACTCTGCAGCGAAGCACTGTCCAGTCAGTCTCCCCCCATAGTGTGCGCCCCTGCCTTTAAATAATAAAGACAGTCGTACTATATGTCCTTGTGTGTATATATGTATGAGTCAATTCTGCAAAAGATGCAAAGCTCCAAAACAGTTTCTGTCTGATTGCATGCAAAGGTAGACATCACATTTACTTCGGTTTTCCAGGATGGTGGCTGAACACAGTAATAAATTAAATGTGAGTAATTGTCCTGTGAGCAGTAACAAAGATTTACATAGCAGTATATATTGGAGCAGCCCCTGCAAATATTTAGTAATAACTCAAGTACAGTATTTACACTGTTGTGTATTTACTGTATTGTGAAGACAGATGATGGAAAAGTTTACATTTGCACATTCAAGGGACTGAGAGAGAGAAGAAAATGTATTATCTCTTATCCTTACTGGCAGCTCATCCTAAACATCTCCCTCTTTGGAGCACAGACACAGAACATACGTATAAACTCAGAACAGTGAACACCTCTTAATACTGCACTTAAGTTTCTGTTCTGCCTGGTGGTGGTTGTAGACTGGACAGACGGCATGTTTTTTTGGGTGGAGGTGTAATGTTTTTCACATTTCTGAAAAATAACAAAATGTGAACAGTTATAAGGATTTACATTAGCAGTACATAGTGCAACAAGCTACATAGCATGACGCTATCACATTTACACAGGCCTTTTACACATTACATTACCACAATAGGCTAAACATATACAGCCATTTACACATTATAGCATGACAATAAGCTACACTTATGGTACAGGAGCCTCACATACTAATGTACAACATGCCATTCACACTCAGATTAGCAACAGGCTACACTTGAATGTTCCATTTACACATAACAGCAGCATTTGGTCTATTTACATAAGCGTAAATGAACGTGTTTTCTTACAGAATTATAATTCTCACATGTGTTTTACATTCATTTGTTTGTCACATACAAAGTGACACTTATTTTGTTTATTCTTTATTTTAATTTACCTGGAATTCGCTGTGTTTACACGGTAAGTGTGAATGAACTCCGAAGACGGGTTTATTTCATTTGAAAGAAGGGATTTCTCTGACCTATCACAAAAAAATCCTCCTTGGGATCAGTCCACTTCAGTGTGAATTTTGACAGCAAATTTTGATTTAGTTTTAGTCTTAGTCTTTTGACTAAACTGTCATTTAGTTTTAGTCATAATTTAGTCATCTGAATTGTTTTTAGTTTTAGTTGACTAATTATCATAAGAATATAGTCGACTAAATCTACGGTCAATTCAATCGACTAAAATAAAAAGGGTGTCAAATGTAAATGCTTTTTCTTCAGTATTAATTAATCAATATTAATCACACAAACACTACATTGATTAACTGTCTATTTTATTAACTGAACTATTATCTAAACAGAATACAAATACAGTGAGGAGAAAGAGATACTGCACTAGAGCATTCAGTCTCAGACATATTTATGCATTCATAATGTAAAACTAATTTAAAAATTGCTCACCGCAAGTCATCATCTGTTTCAGAGTCAGAGTAAATTTCCATTAGTGGGGAGTCTTCTGAATCCTCAGAGGTGGGGTCTTCTCCTTCTGGTGTGGTGTGTTTAAATGCTGCCACCATGTTGCTCCCATTGTCTGTTATTACTGTGATGATTTTCTCATTTGGTTTGCCCCATTCTTGCATACATTTATCCACACATGCTTTGATTGACGGTGCAGTGAGTGGGTGGGCTACTTGTTCAAGGGTCAACAATGTGTGTTCTGGTTTACTTTGTTCAACACAAAAGTATCATGAACTTATAACCAGGAATGACGCAGTGAGCCCTGTTTTTGTCCACAGGTCAATGCCAATAGAGACCTTCCGGACAGCAGACAATCTTTTTCTAAATTTTTGTACTTCACCTTCATAATATGTGTGTGTGTGTGTGTGTGTGAGAGAGAGAGAGAGAGTGTGTGTGAGAGAGAGTGAGTGTGTGAGAGAGGTAGAAACCCTGGTGGTTTACTTGTTTGGTTTAAAGAGGAACACAGATCATTCATAACCCCAGTAAAAAAAGGTCAAAATTATTTATGGATTAACATCAGTATGAAATTGTTAGAGAATTAAAAAGATGTGTATTTATGTGCTATTTATTGACCTCCCTCAAATTCACCTTATTACAAAGAAGACATTTTTGAAAATCTTCAAAAAGAAATAAACAATTTTCAGAGATTAGGTGATATTTTAATGTGTGATGATTTAAACCCAAGAACTGTCAGAGAACATGATTACATTCACATAGACAAACTATTACATATTCCTGAACAACTCCTCTCCTGCCACACAAGTACCACCACTCAGAGACAAAGCTATGACAGTGTAGTGAACAAAAACGGAAAACATATCCTTCAGCTGTGTAAAGGCCTGGGTCTGTACAGTGTAAACGGCAGGACGAGAGGAGACTCCCTGGGAAGATTCACATACTGCTCTGCTCTGGGCAGCAGTGTGGTAGATTACGCCATCACAGACGTAAACCCTGGATACATCAATGCATTCGTAGTTTTACCACAATCACATCTTTCTGATCACTGCCAAAAAGTTCTACACTTTAAAACAAATCAAAAATAGACACAAACAAACAAGAACCAAGCACTGACATTTACTCTCTCCCCAAGTCACACAGGTGGACGGAACAGAGCATCACCAACTACATAACAGCACTGGACTCTGAAAATATTAAACTACTGTTAGATACATTCCTTCAAACAAATGATCAAACCAATAACACTGACATAAACCTAGCAACAGATCGTTTAAATAAGATTTTCTACCAGCTGATAAAACAATCAAATCTAAAACATTAATAACCAAATCAAACTAAAAACCGAAAGAAAAATAGCTTGATGAGGAATGTTTAACATAAAAAAAAGATTATGAAAACTGTCCAATAGAAAACATAGAAATCCAAATGACCACCAAGGCAAGGAGGAATATTTCCAAGCATTACAACAATACAAAAGATTAATTCACGAAAAACAAAATAAAAAAAAATCAGTACATGGAAAATCAATTTGACAAAATGGAAAAAGCAAGGACAACATCTCAAAAAACATAAGAGACGTAGAATCAGCTGTTAAAGATACTCAGTGCTCACTCCCCTACCCCATTACAACCCAGGAACTAACAGAAAAACTCAGTGCACTGAAAAACAGAAAAGCCTGCGGAATGGACAACGTCAAAAACGAAACGCTGAAACACAGCAGTCCACAATTTAAACTGGCTGTTCTAAAATTATATTAATTTAATATTAAAAAGTGGAATTTTCCCAGTGATCTGGAACAGAGGCCTCATTACCCCACTCCATAAACACGGAGACACATCTGACCAAACAATTACAGAGGAATTTGTGTAAAGAGCAATATGGGCAAAGTCTTCTGTAATGTTCTGAACAACAGAGTATTAAAGCATTTGACTGAACACAACGTCCTATCAAAAAGTCAAACTGGTTTTCTTCCTAAACATCGAACCTCCGATCATATTTACACTCTGCACACACTCGTTCAAAAACACGTCCCTCAGAAACACAAGGGGAACATTTCTGCTTGATTTGTAGATTTTAAAAAAGCTTTTGATTGGGTTTGGAACAAAGGACTGTTCCTTCAGTTACTGGAGTCTGGCGCGGGGGGAGGGTTGGGGGTTATGAATTAATTAAATCCAAATATAATGATAATAAATGTGCAATTAAAATTGACCAAAAAAGAACAGAATGTTTTACACAAGGGCGTGGAGTGCATCAAGGCTGTAACTTATCTCCAACACTATTCAACATTTACATAAACAAACTGGACAAAGCTCTCCAACAATCAACAAATTTAGGATTAGAATTAAATAATAAAGTGATAAAACTCCTTCTTTATGCGGATGATTTGGTTTTATTAGCTCCTACAGCACAAGCCCTGCAGCAACATCTATCAGTGCTGGAGGAGTACTGTCAGAATTGGGCCATAGACATTAACGTCGATAAAACCAAGATTGTGATTTTCCAAAAAAAGGCCAGATCTCACAAATCCAAATTCCATTTTACATTCGGGGAGACGACACTACACCACGTCACGGAGTGTTACTACCTGGGGCTGCTGATCAGTGCATCTGGAAGATTCAGTAAAACTATGAATGCATTGGTAGAAAAAGCAAGAAGAGCATATTTCACCATAAAAAAAATCACTAAACACACTCAACCTACCCCCTCGAATCTGGATAAAAATATTTAACTCAATAATTAAACCCACACTTTTATATGGTAGTGAAGTGTGGGGACCTGTGATCTACCAAGGGAACAATATATGGGACAAAAATCCAATAGAAAAATGTCACTTGGAGTTTTGTAAAGACGTCCTGAGAGTCCACAGAAACACAGTAAACCACGGCTGCAGAGCGGAGCTGGGGGAGTGTCCTCTCTCTCTCTCCCCATGTTAAAAAGAGCCCTGAAATTCCACTCCCACCTCTCCCAGTCCCACCCAGACACAGCATACGTCTATAACTGCACACACACACACACACACACACACAGAGACCCCCTCAGACAGACAAAAGAAAATCACCACCTTCACACTAACATCCTCTTCACCCTCTCACACACACACACCTTAAAATGATCCCCAGAACCCAGCAGGTAGAGTACATCAAAAACTGGCTTCAAGAATTTTCATCAAACAATAAATTAGAATGTTACAGATCACTCAACAGAGAACACACACTCACACACTACCTGAGTCAAATTAAACACCCCAGAGAGAGACAGACACTGACACTGTACAGACTCAGTGCCCACAGCCTGGAGAGAGAGAGCGGGCGCCAGAGGAAACACCGGAAGCCCCGAGAGGAGCGGCTCTGTCCTCACTGCAGCTCAGGAGAGATAGAGACAGAGCGGCACTTTCTCTCTTCCTGTCCCAAACACACACACCTCAGGACAGAGTTCCTGCGCTCGGTGAAGACTCTCATCTCTTCACTGGACGATGAAAACATGAACGATGAAGATCTGCTGAGTGTGTATTTGGGAGAGATTCCAGAGTGTGTGGGATTGTCTGCTAAATACGTTCACAGCTGTCACACCCTGAGAGAACAGTCCCACACTGCACCAATGACACACTCAGAGTCCTGTATCTAAATCTATATCAGTTTTTGTTGTTTTTTTCATTGTTTTTTGTTATTAATTATTTATTTTCTTTATTTCATTCTTTAATGTTATTTGCTTTGGCAACGATTGTTATTTACAGTTCATGCAAATAAAGATATTTGAGTTTGCGTGAGAGAGAGAGAGAGAGAGAGAGAGACTTTTGTGCATGTTTTATACGATTTGTTTTTTTCATTGATCGTAGACTTTGAGAAGTCGTTTTTCCTTTTATGGGCCTCCTCCTCCTGATATGCCTGCATTTTCTCTGTAGGCTTCCTTTGACGAACCGAGTGTGGAGGCTCCTCTTCCTCGTTGACCTCCGGGTCCTCTGTGTATTCTGATTCCTCTTCAGATGCTTCCATGCTGAAGGCAGTGCAATACAGTTGACCATCGAATCCCAGAAGACCTTGGTTGAAGCCGTGGAGCTGGAACCTTAAAACGGCTTTCGCTGGGACCTCAGTGCTGAGCGCGGGTTGAGATGTTCTCAGCCTGGGGCAAGCTCTTACTGTAGCGTCCTGGTTGAAAAGATGGTCTCTCAAATTGATGGTTCACAATCTTTTTTTATAGTGCCTTGTTGTAAACACATCGTAAGAGCTACAAATATACAGAACAAAAATACCATTAGTAACTCAAACAGTATGCTTGCTTTAACCTTTTCCTTATTAATTTTTCATGAATGAATTCTGTACTTTAAATTATTACAACCTTTTATCCTTAATAATAATAATAACAATAATAAATGGAATTTTTAAAGCGCTTTTCAGTAACCCAAAGACGCTGTTACAATCAGATGAACACATAAAGACAATCACATCCATAACACTACATAACATACAATGATACAAAACAGGAACAAGGGTAAAAACAAACAAGGGCTAATCAGAAACAGAGGGATTATCCTTGACAATCTTTACCTTGAGAGCTGCTATCATGCTTTTATCGTATGTGTTTAACTCTTTAACATTGTTTTCTATTATTTCTGTACCATTAAATAATATGCCATGGTCAAACATTCACTTTCCATAACAACAATTAAACTTGCAAACATCTGTATCGCTACTCACGACTTATTTACACCCTCTGGTGGGCGCGAACGTAACTACATCACTCAACAACATGTATGCTCCGTGAAATATAACTAAATATGCAATCCCCCCCAAAGCGTAAACACCGACCTTGTTCCCTCATCAACCAGCTGCTAAAGAACCATCAGCGATGTAGAATTACTTCTTAACAATCCCGTTTTCCAACCTTCACCGTGGAGCACACCTTCTCTCTGCACCCCTGAGTTCGCACTGCTGGCGCGTTTTTTACAGTCCATCTACGACCTTTCAAAATAAAAGCATCCGTGGCGTCACTGCTGCAGCAAAATAATAAACACTTATGATCCAATTTACAATAAAGAAAATACCAAAATATCAGGTCAGTTACAGGACCGTATGGGTGAAACGTATAAAAACCGCAGTAAAATTAATATATACAAAGATAATGATCAACTATGTACAATAAATGGGTTAATTTAGACGGTGGAAACACGGTGTCACTGGTGAAACCGTTACAAAACCATTGTCCGTTAAAGATAGCTCGAGCTCATTTTTATATTCGCCTCAAATTTTCTAGCACAAGCTCGCGCGCATCGCTCTGTCCTGCTCGGTCCAGAGCAAAGGATATTTTCTAGATGAGAATGAAGAGTCACTTGTAACAAAGCCGCTTATTCTGTGTAGCACCATAAAAAATGTCACTGAGAAATAACATACTCCACAATCTTAAAGTTATTTGAGGACATGTAAATAAACCGTACTGAACAGAACACAAAGTGTATGAAGCTGGCGTTTTTTTCCTCTCCCTGGCGCAGATTGACTCTTAACAATTAAGCATTTAAGCATTAAGCATTTTAAATCATATTTAACGAGGAAAATAAAGCGAATGCCATTTACAAACCGCTTATACCCTTGTATGTTATCTTGTGGAGAACAATTATGTCTAGAATGTAGTGCTCAATATAAATAGCTATATGCAGAACACAAAGCAGTCACCTGGACACCTGCTCATCCTACATCTCTGATGTGAAGTGCATCGATAGGGTGTTTATCTCTCCTTGAAGCGGTTATTTCAGCTCAGCCTTGCACAGAACTCACAGAAAAACTTAAATCAATAAATTAGAATGTTACAGATCACTCAACAGAGAACACACACTCACACACTACCTGAGTCAAATTAAACACCCCAGAGAGAGACAGACACTGACACCGTACAGACTCAGTGCCCACAGCCTGGAGAGAGAGAGCGGGCGCCAGAGGAAACACCGGAAGCCCCGAGAGGAGCGGCTCTGTCCTCACTGCAGCTCAGGAGAGATAGAGACAGAGCGGCACTTTCTCTCTTCCTGTCCCAAACACACACACCTCAGGACAGAGTTCCTGCGCTCGGTGAAGACTCTCATCCCTTCACTGGACGATGAAAACATGAACGATGAAGATCTGCTGAGTGTGTATTTGGGAGAGATTCCAGAGTGTGTGGGATTGTCTGCTAAATACGTTCACAGCTGTCACACCCTGAGAGAACAGTCCCACACTGCACCAATGACACACTCAGAGTCCTGTATCTAAATCTATATCAGTTTTTGTTGTTGTTTTGTTTTTTATTGTTTTTTTTTGTTATTAATGATTTATTTTCTTTCTTATTTCATTCTTTAATGTTATTTGCTTTGGCAACGATTGTTATTTACAGTTCATGCCAATAAAGATATTTGAATTTGAATTTGTGTGTGAGGAAGAGAGAGTGTGTCTGTGTGAGGGACAGAGAGTGTGTGTGAGTGTTAGACACGAAACGCCTTCCAGAAAAGAAACATGGAGGACAGAGGGACCGTGTAGAAAAACGGGAAATGACTCTTTATCAGACTTCTGATTTAGAAAGTGGCTCAGAGAGAAACACTGTGAGCGCATGATGTTCTTGTACTTGTGTGTGTAGAGTTGGGTTTGTGCAGCTGCAGTGACCAATTTGAAAAGGTAACTGTTAAGATACACACACTCTCCCTCACACACACACGTGAACATCATGCGCTCACAGTGTTTCTCTCTGAGCCACTTTCTAAATCAGAAGTCTGATAAAGAGTAATTTCCTGTTTCCTCTTCCATTTTCTACACGGTCCCTCTGTCCTCCATGTTTCTTTTCTGGAAGGCGTTTCGTAGGAGGCACTCAGTCACGGAACCATTCGACACGTGCCTAACGAGTCCTCTGATCCCAAAACATAAAACACAGGTGTGTGACTCGCACTGCACAGATTCACATATTGGTTTGAGAATGTGCAACTTTTGTGCATGTTTTATACGAGTGTGTGAGTGTGTTTTGCACCATTTTTCCCGCTGCAACTGCAGCAAAACTGTGAGCACATGATTTTCTTGTACTTAAGTGTGTGTGTGTGTGTGTGTGTGTAGAGTTGGGTTTGTGCAGCTGCAGTGACTAATCTGTGAAGGTGTAACTGTTGAGTTGTGTTTGTGGGAGAGGAAAAAAATCTACGGGTTTGCAACTCCTGAAGAGGTTTACTCTGTGACTTCAAATTTATTGATACAAATGTGTGACTGTTTTCTACAACTACAAATCTCACTGTCACATGTGCTCAGGGGTTTTGCACCAAATAGACCTCCATACACCAGCATGCCACCAGACTGAGTGTGTCACTGCAGCACTGAGAGTGACCCACCACGCAAATCACTCCTGGTCTGGGGAGGTCCTGATCATTGAAGGGCAGGGTGAAGGGGTTAAATAAGTACGCAGGGCAGCAGGTGGACTAGTCTGTCATTCTAAAACTACAAAGTGCTTCTGTATTGTCAGTGGAGTTGAGAGAATGGAGAGTGATTGAGTCCAAAACTGTGCCCTATTCTACAATTTTGTAGTGGTGTCCACAAATATAGAGGACAATTTTCAGTGCACTCCAACAATCCCACAATGCACTGCATAAGGTAGGGTGTACTGTTTGGTAAAAAAAACTCACAGGATAGTGTCCAAAATTGTTCACTCCCCTCCTGAATTCAGTTCCCTATAATAGAGATTATTATAGTAATGAATAATACAGGAAATAGTGAATAGGGAGCTGTTTCAGACACAGGGTGAGGGCTTAGATACAAGGAGGTGGTTATAATGTTATGGTCGATTGTATGAATAGATATGCGTTGGAGTACAGTAACAGAAGGAGCCTATTTAAATCACTAACAAGAGGTTGGAAAGTGTAAGAGCTAATTTATATGTGAGTAAATGAATACGTCCAGTTCAACGATGTACCCATCACTGTCCTCACACTTTAATGCATCCATTATGTTGGAATGAATGTTAAACACTACACTAGAGGCCTTTCAGAGTCAACATTTTCTGATTACAAAAACAAACATGGCAACAGTGGAGGAGGTGCTTTGTTTTTTCCCTTTCTTTGTTTTCCCCCATGCTTCACTACAGCAACATATTTGTGTGTGTTGTGATCAAGTAATGAAGCTGTTTTCAAGTGATATTTATTTGGTTTGTGTTGGATGAGGAAGCTATGAGCGTTTTCTGTTGGTGCAGACTTGCAGAGTATGACCATGGATAACTCTAGAGGGTCTGTCTGGAAAAATCCCTTTAAAAAAGGAGTGTGCTTAATCAGCTGTGCACACAGAGGAAATAACTAATCTAATAATATATAATCTTATCTAATAACACATTTAACTCAGGGACTGGGGAAGGGCTTGGGGCAAGAAGAGCTGGTGCTCAGAGGATGTGCCCTATTTTGTCAGGTAAAACAGAAGAGCTCATGACAGGGTTTGAACAGATGCTCTCACTCTCACCATAGTTTATTAAGCACTTCTAGCCACAGGGTCTGAACGGTTGAAATCCATTGAACCTGTCAAAAGCATTGTGTTTGAACAGAAGAATATCTCAGGTGTAACATGCACTGGAATGAGGACTGAAAAACACTGAAGAGAAAATATGGACACTACATTAAAATCCTGCTCAGAGTGGAATCAGAGTGTCGACATATTGGGGTGTTTTAAGATGATGTTGGTTCAGATGATGAAATGTTATTGTACAGTTTGGATACGGAATGTACGACAACTACCCTGTAGATGTAAAGTCAGAGACAGTAACTTATCTGTTGCTGCACAGTTTTTGTTGGTCGTCCTGTTTTAAGACGTTTGGTAAAATGTATGGTCAAAGTAAGTGTATTTTCCAAAGTAAGTGTTAAAATTGTACTGCATCTGACACAATGCACATCGTTATAAGGACACTTCCTTCTACTGAAATATAAAACCATTCAACAGTTCATTTATTTAATTCATTTGTTTTGTAAATCTTGCTGTTTTTGGTCGTAGGTGACTGCAGACGTACGTGTTGCCAGCAGCGTCCATGCCGGAAGTTTGGGTGGTCTTTAAGTGCCCTGATGAGTGGAATCTCGTTAACTTAGTTTCATCTGCTGCACCTGAACCGCACGGGTTATTACTACAGGCCATTTTTATATGGTAAATGGTTATTAAAGATATATATATAAACAATGCTAATGCTACCATTTAATGCACAATTAAACAACTTTGTTCCAAGTTATAAATTACTTTGACACTTGGTGAACATTTTAATTCGTGAATTTCAGAATAAACCCTGGACATGCACAAAGCATGGTGTCACTTATTTGAAGCCATTCTACTGTGCCACTTCTGTTCCTATGTGCAATAAAATAAATACGCTCACCTTGAAATCTGTAGCTTCACTTTCATTTTGTGATGTTGAACATGGGTCCATCAGGTCATCGAACACTCTCAAGATTCAGAGTCTTCTTTTGAGGAGTTATCCATGTTGTGTATCAATTTCCTAATAACTACTGAAGTGTGAACAATAAAAAATGAACTCGTCCGGCTACTGTTCATTTACACATTTTCAGCGCTTGGAATTAGTGCACACATTCATGCAGCTAAAATTTATTCAAATGAACTGTATATTCTCCTACATAATGAAGCAAGCACAACAGCAAGAAAACGACTCTGTGCTGCTGTGCTTTCAGTCGTTGCTGTTTTGAGAGATGATCTATTCAGTGTGGTATCAAGTTCTGTAAAGTTGTTTTAGAAGAGCTAAAACCCAGAACATATATTTCATTATTGTCTATCACTTAAAATAAATCTTTTGTCTGTGCTCCTGACAGCTTTATTTAACTAGCGTTATTTATTAAACGAATGAGGTTTCCTGTGTGTGACAATGGAGAATATATATACACACACTCACTTCTTTCTTCATTGACAGTGCAGTTAATGTAATCTTTACTCAACCATTATAATCATTGTAAAAGCATGTACTCTTCCTCCAGAGGTAGGTCATGTCTCCCTGCCTGTGGGATGGTGATACTGCTTTTATTCCTCTGTGAGAGTAAAAATGATGTACAATTACTATAAATACAAAAATATAAACATCCATCCATCCATTATCTGTAACCGCTTATCCAATTTAGGGTCGCGGGGGGTCCAGAGCCTACCTGGAATCATCGGGCGCAAGGCGGGAATACACCCTGGAGGGGACGCCAGTCCTTCACAGGGCAACACAGACACACACACACATTCACTCACACACTCACACCTACGGACACTTTCGAGTCGCCAATCCACCTGCAACGTGTGTTTTTGGACTGTGGGAGGAAACCGGAGCACCCGGAGGAAACCGGAGCACCCGGAGAGAACACACCAACTCCTCACAGACAGTCACCCGGAGCGGGAATCGAACCCACAACCTCCAGGCCATCGTGCCGCCCAAAATATAAACAGTAAAAGTGAAATTATTTTTACTGCGTGTCTGTGTTGTGAGCGAGTGAAGAACAAAGTGTGTTTCCAGATGGTCTCCTACAGCACACTTCATTTAACACAATGAAATATTAACCTCTAACCCTAGGCACTGGATGATAACCTCAAATAACACTGGACTGTCACCAGGAGAGATGTGGAAAGGGTTTAAAACACACACACACACACAGTATCACACTCACTGGAATAATGGGGCTGGTTTTATTCGAATATTAGGGTTTTTTGAGTCAATAATCTCTTACTACAGAGATAAATAGCTTCTTTAGATCAAATTTCCTCAGGCGCCTAAAACTTTTACACAGTTCTGTGTAACTCTGCCTCACTGTAAGGTCCAGGAAGTGAGAATCAAAGATACATAGAATGACAATAAAAGGTGCAGATTTGAATGCACTTCAGTAAAATGTAGATTTTCGCTCAGAACCATTTTCTTTTGCTTTTCTGTAGAGATTTTGAAGGGTTTTTGAAGTGATTCCTCAGTGTGAGCGCTTTCTTATACTGTGGTTATTTGAAGTTCATGGGCGTGGATTATGGTAATGGTATGTTAATTAAAAAGAACATACACACTCTCCCAGTCTGAGAACATTTGGTATTCACTACAATACACACATTCTACTAAAACATCTGGTGTTTAATGATATTACGACCCAGTCTAGGGTTGAGCCGTAACAGAATGAAGTGTGTGTTATGATTCAAATCAAATCAAATCAAATTTATTTATATAGCGCTTTTCACAACTGATGTTGTCACAAAGCAGCTTCACAGAATTCCAGTAAGACAAGATTTGACATGAAATGTAAAGACAAATGTAAAACCCTCAAGTGAGCAAGCCAGGGGCGACAGTGGCAAGGAAAAACTCCCCCAGCTGAGGAAGAAACCTTGGGAGGAACCAAGGCTCACAAGGGGTGACCCATCCTCCTCTGGTCAATCTACTGGTGATGATAGTTAGTAGTCCATGAGAACTTCAGTGTAGGGACAGCTTCAAGGCACTTGGTGGTTGCTGGAGCGTGGGCAGCTGGTCTGAAGCGTGGAGGAGGATCTCGACAGTCATCCATCAGTGTCCAGACAGACAGGTGGGCAGTCGTTTACTCGGAAAGATGTAAAGGGATGGAATTAGTTTTGAACTGTTTTGTGTTTGTAAAGTAGAAAATATGAAAATTTCCAGAGTGTGGCTAATGACTCCGGCAGATCTGACTATGACAGCATTAACTAAAAGGAGAGAACCAGAAGGACACACAGACACGGGAGCATCCTGAAACACTGGCATCCCTCCGCTCCACCGTCAACAAACCTGAGTGATCGCGAGAAGCGGCGGGACGACAGCACCAGCGTCTCAGTATACTATAATTCCCTGTGTCCATGGACCCCCCGGATCTGCCGCCTTTATCTATGGGGGAGCATTAGCTACCAAATGATAAACTAAACAAATGAGTTTTTAGCCTACATTTGAAGATTGCGACTGTGTCTGAGTCCCGAACATTTTTTGGAAGATCATTCCAGAGTTGGGGGGCTTTATAAGAAAAGGCTCTTCCCCCAGCTGAGGCCTTCTGAATTCTGGGAACATTTAAAAATCCAGTAGTCTGTGATCTGAGTGAACGTGGGGGCTCATAATAGGAAATTGTATCTTGAAGATATTCAGGAGCAAGCCCATGTAGAGCTTTATATGTTAATAACAAAATTTTGTAGTCAATGCGGAATTTAACAGGCAGCCAATGAAGTGATGATAGAACTGGGCTGATATGTTCAAATTTTCTAGTTTTAGTGAGGACCCTAGCTGCAGCATTTTGAACTAGTTGAAGTTTTCTTAAATTGCTGCTGGTGCATCCTGACAGTAGTGCGTTACAGTAGTCAAGCCTTGAAGTAATAAAGGCATGTACTAATGTTTCTGCGTCCTGGAGGGATAGGGCATTTCTAATCTTAGCAATATTGCGAAGATGTAAAAAAGCTGTCCTAGTGATACTACCTATGTGTTGATCAAATGATAAATCCGGGTCAATTATGACACCAAGATTTTTTGCTGCTGAACCAGGTTTAACTGGAAAGTTAGCTAGATCTAAAATTAAATCTGATAATTTATTTCTTGTCACTTTTGGACCCAAAAGCAGGACCTCTGTTTTGTTGCTGTTTAGAAGGAGGAAGTTACGCAACATCCAGCCTTTCACGTCTTTTACACAGTCCTCTATTTTCTTTAATCTGTGTTTGTCATCGGGCTTGGCTGAAATATACAATTGTGTGTCGTCTGCGTAACAGTGAAAGTTAATGTCATGGTTTCTTATAACTGTGCCTAGCGGTAACATGTATAATGTAAATAATAATGGTCCTAAAATAGAGCCTTGTGGAATTCCAAATCTTACTTTAGAATAATTTGAATTTAGATTGTTTACTTTTACGAATTGATAACGTTCCGTTAAGTAAGATTTGAACCATAATAGGGCTGTCCCTGTGATTCCAACCATGTTTTCTAACCTTTCTATGAGAATATTGTGGTCTATTGTATCGAAGGCTGCGCTTAGGTCAAGAAGCACCAACAGGGATACGTGGCCTTGATCAGAGGCAAGAAGAAGATCATTTGTTATCTTGACTAGAGCTGTCTCTGTACTATGATGTTGCCTGAATCCAGATTGGAATTTTTCATATATATGATTCTTATGTAGATATGAACTAAGTTGTTGGGCCACAGCTCTTTCTAAGATCTTAGACAGAAATGGCAAATTAGAAATAGGCCTGTAATTAGACAGTGTACTAGCATCAAGATTTGGTTTCTTGATCATAGGTTTAATAACTGCTAGTTTAAAAGCTTTGGGTACATGGCCCAGACTAAGCGATGAGTTTACTATAGTTAAAAGAGGATCAATAATAGCTGGTAGTACTTCTTTGAGCAACTTTGTGGGAATTGCGTCAAGTGTGCAAGTTGTACAGTTTGCGGAGGTGATAATCTTCTCTAGTTCTAATTGTGGGAGTGGGTAAAAGGTTTCAAGTCTTTCTTTTACAGTTATATTATATTTTATTTCATTCACATCAGGTGGCAGCCAGGATGGATTTGATCCTGTGGCTAGAGTTTGTTGTCTAATATTCTCAATTTTATTATTAAAAAAGTCCATAAAATCTTTACTGGTGAGAGTTGCTGGAATTAGTTGTTCAGAACCTGCTTGATTTTTTGTAATTCTAGAAAACACACTAAACAGTGCTCTCGGATTATTTTTATTATTGGAGATCAGCGAGGCCAGATATGCTGAGCGAGCTTTAGTGAGGGCATTTCTATACTCTATAAGGCTGTCCTTCCAGGCAGAATGAAACACTTCAAGCTTGGTTGATCGCCATTTCCGCTCTAGTTTTCGTAATGTTTGTTTTAAAGTACGGGTCTTATCGTTATACCATGGTGCGAGCTTTTTCTGTCTTATACTTTTATGTTTAAGTGGTGCTACCTTTTCTAAAGTAGATCGACAGGTATTTTCTAGGTAGTCAGTTAGTACATCTAGGTCCATTGGGTCTGATGGAGTTGGAACTGGGGTTGATAGTTCTGGTAGGTTTTCTATAAATTGTAGGGCGGTAGATGGTTTTATTATACGCCTTGTAGAATAGCGAGGGTTCTTACATATATTATGGATAAAACGTAGCTCATATGAAATTAAGTAATGATCGGAGATTGCTGAGGATTGCGGTAAGATATTAATTTTGTCAATGTTAAGACCTAGTGTCAGAACTAAGTCTAAAGTGTGGCTGCAGTAGTGTGTAGGCCCTGTTACATTTTGAGTAATACCAATAGAGTCTAAGATTGAGGTAAATGCCTTTTTTAGTGGGTCACTTTCCTTCTCAAAATGGATATTGAAATCTCCTACAATTATAACTTTATGATTGCACACCGCTAGGTTTGTAGCAAAATCGCTGAATTCTTTCAGAAATTCTAAGTAAGGCCCTGGTGGTCTGTAAATGTTGCATAATAAAAATGCGTCCTTTTTTGTGACCGGATTTGTAATAATAGTGGAGAGAACCTCAAAAGAAGAAAAGGTGTCACATTGTTTAAGACTAATTTCTAGGGTATTTTGGTAAATTACACATACTCCACCTCCTTTGCCTGATATTCTTGGGCTATGTGCATAATTATAGCCTAGGGGGGTGGCTTCATTTAGTGCTAAATATTCATTTGGTTTAACCCACGTTTCCGTGAGACAGAAAACATTGAATTTATGATCACTTATAATATCATTTACGATGAGTGCTTTTGAGTTTAGCGATCTTATGTTGAGTAACCCAAATTTTAGTTCTGAGGTGTTGCTGCTAGGTGTTGTGTATGATTTAATATTGATTAGGTTGCTGAAACAGGCTGATTTTGTTTTTCTACTTTTACATTTAGTTCGGGGGAAAGACACAGTCTCAATACAGTTGAACCTGGGTGACGCCTCAAGACAGTTCGCAGACGGTCGGTTTAGCCTGTCTGTCTGCAGCCTGGTCCCGGCTCTGGATTGTCAGCAGCTATCTACACTACTCTGCCGACTAACTAAAAGACTATGTGCTATACTGCAAGAAAGTAAGGCAGCACCCTCCCGCGTGGGGTGGATACCATCCCTACCTATAAGACCAGGCTTGCCCTCAAAACGTAACCAATTGTCTATAAAGCCCACTTGATTTTCGGAACACCACTTGGACATCCAGCAGTTTAACGCCGAAAGTCTGCTGTAAGCTTCGTCGCCACGCCGCATTGGTATGGGACCAGAGCAGATTACGGCATCGGACATCGTCTGGGCCAGTTTAATCACCTCTGTAATATTACCCTTAGTTACCTCAGACTGCCGCAGACGAATATCATTGGCCCCTACATGAATGACTACCCTCGAATATCTCCTATTAGCTAACAGTCTAAGGTTGCCACTAATATCCGGCGCTCTGGCTCCCGATAAACAGCTAACTGTTACTGCCGGTGCCCCTAAAGGAGTAGCTAATTTCACGTGCCGAACAATAGAGTCTCCTATAACCAGAGCACTCTTAACAGGCTCCTCAGCGGGTGCTTCGCTGAGCGGGGCAAACCTGTTTGACACGCGAATCGGAGGAGCGTGGTGTCCCGGTGGGCTAGCTTTGGCCTCAGCGTTAGCATCAGCCTTAGCTTTCCGGCTATGACGCCGAGACGTCACCCATTCACCCCGCTGTGAGGGCTCTAACGCCGGAGTCGTGGGGGTGCTAACTCTCCCTAAGGCACCCGGAGTTGCTAACACTGAATCTCGCTGTTTATCCCTCAACAATAATAAGCTCCGGATGCGCACTTCTAGCTGGTCCACTTTATCCACCAGAGAGCTAACTAGCTGACACTTACTACAAATACAACCACTATATTTATCGCTAGAGGTGGAAAAGGGCGTTAAACTAAACATGCCACACTCTGAGCAGGCAAAACAGCCAGTAGTAGCCATGGAATTGCAGGTACTTACCGCTTTTAGTGAATTTTAGTAACTTATACCAAGAACGTTACTCCAGGGTCCGGTGGCAGTTTTAGTGCCTCTGTAATGAATATTCCTGCGGAGACAATCTACAAGATAGATCTATGGATGGTTAGTAGGTTATAAAAACAGATATAAATATAGAAATAACAATGGAAACGATTAAACAGGAAAACCCGAGCGATCAAAACAGCTTCCAAACGGGTACAGAAACAGCCAAACGGGTTGCCAGATCTCCACTCTCAAACCCCTCAAACATGATTGATGTGTGGGAAATGAATAATTGTAACAGAGATGTGAATGTGGACGAAAAATGACACAAATGGAAACACAGAATGGATAATGAATAGAATATATATTGTAGATGTGATATTTACAATGACACACTAGTGAACTTCAGGATGGCCTTATGCCGACAAAAATAATAAACACACACCCCTCCTAACTGACCCACAGACAGCTCTAACTTACCTACGTGAAACAAACAGGAAACAAAAGACAATGTCTTACCTCACTCCCTAGGCATATACAAAATCACACACAGAACCCACTCCCAAAACAAACAGCCAACACTACTCTGGTGGAATATACAGGGGTTGGACAATGAAACTGAAACACCTGGTCAGTGACCATCTAGCACAAGTATTGGGCCAAGGGAATGCCATGATATGGCAGCCCAAACCATCACTGATCCACCCCCATGCTTCACTCTATGCTTCACTTCACACGGTGTGGGGCTTCTCCACACCGTGACTCTCCAGGATGTGGGGAAAACAGTAAAGGTGGACTCATCAGAGAACAATACATGTTTCACATTGTCCACAGGCCAAGACTTTCACTCCTTGCACCATTGAAACCAGCGTTTGGCATTGGCGTGAGTGACCAAAGGTTTGGCTACAGCAGCCCGGCCGTGTATATTGACCCTGTGGAGCTCCCAACCGACAGTTCTGGGGGAAACAGGAGAGTTGAGGTGCACATTTTATTCTGCCTTGATTTGGGCAGCCGTGGTTTCATGTTTTTTGGATACAATCCGGGTCAGCACCCGAACATCCCTTTCAGACAGCTTCCTCTTGCGTCCACAGTTAATCCTGTTGGATGTGTTTGGTCCTTCTTGGTGGTATGCTGACATTACCCGGGATACCATGGCTCTTGATACATCACAAAGACTTGCTGTCTTGGTCACAGATGCACCAGCAAGACGTACACCAACAATTTGTCCTTTTTTGAACTGTCACCCATAATGTTGTGTGCATTGCAATATTTTGAGCAAAACTGTGCTCTTACCCTCTGCTAATTGAACCTTCACACTCTGCTCTTACTGGTGCAATGTGCAGTTAATGAAGATTGGCCACCAGGCTGCTCCAATTTAGCCATGAAACCTCCCACACTACAATGACAGGTGTTTCATTGGCCAACCCCTGTATGTACACAGTGTTAAGAATACTTCACAAATATAAATCTAACGTCAGTAACCAAAAAGGGGCAAAACAAAGTCGTAGTCGAAGGAAGTAGGATGAGCACAAAGTCAAAACCTAAAAAACATGACAGAGAGAGAGAGAGAGAGAGAGAAAGAGAGAGAGACAACATACACAGTGCAGAGTAACAATGAATCTGGCAGAAAGTTTTGGGAAGTTCATTTCCTCATATATTACACACAGTTTGCTCTTGATTTTTATGAAGGTTTCATGAATGAGCCCTAAGGAGTGCTCTGATTGGTCGAGGAAATATTCAACCCCCCCCCCCCCCCTTTAGACTTTAATAATAATAATAATAATAACAATAACACTAATAATAATAATAATAATAATAATAATAAAAGTAAAGCATTATACTTATATAAGTTAATGACAAATTTCAAAACACAAAACCAGAGGCAACACAGACAGAAACATGGCAGAAGTGGATACAGAGCTGGTTTAGAGTTGAAGGTTGAGTGAAATGACTGGTTTTAAGTTGAGACAGAGTTGTCTTGATTTGTCACCACCACCAGCACTACCTGCTGTGGTGGTGAAGTAATCCAGTCCAGAGTGCTTTCTGCTTGTCTCAGTTTATTATAGATTCTGTGGAGCTGAGGAATGAACAGTAGAAAACTCTCTAAAGAGCTCAGATATTTTACTTCCACATCTGAAAACGTTTCCTGACTCCTCCAACACACCCCAAAGTGGCTCAATAATATTTAGATCTGGTGACTGTGCAGGCCATGGGAGATGTTCAACTTCACTTTCATGTTCATCAAACCAATCTTTCACCAGTCTTGCTGTGTGTATTGGTGCATTGTCGTCCTGATACACGGCACCGCCTTCAGGACACAATGTTTGAAGCATTGGATGCACATGGTCCTCCAGAATGGTTCGGTAGTCCATTAGTTTCAATGGCGGTTAAGGTGGAATTACACATTCTACCTTAAACATGAAGGAGTTAGGGGAAAACATTACCTTTGGGTACTACGTCCACTTTTGTAATATGAACCTGGTTAGGAGTTAGAAGATATTATCATTGGGTCCAGGTGCCACTTTCATAATATGTGACCTTTTTCTCAAGGCCACAAGTCACTGACCTTTCGGCCTAGGGTCACCTTATTCAAATGTGTTGTTTTCAAGTGCGCAAACTTTGCTTGGGAATCCCATGAATCTGTGACCTTCCTAAGTGACTTTTAACCTTTGATAACACTTAGGCCTCAGGCTTTGGCTGCTACTTTTCAAACAACCTAATAATAATAATAATACATCTGTTTTATATAGCTCTTTTCATACAACTCAAAGATTCTTTACAGAAAATAAAACACATACAAGACAAACAATAAGAGAAAGGAGGGATGTTAGTGGATGCTGAAAGTTTGCTTAAAGAGATACATTTTTAATTGTTTTTTGAATGATTGTTGTGAGTCTGTTGTTTTGTCTTTTTCTTGCATAGGTAGATGTTTTAATGAAACGATGAACACTTTTCTGTGTAAATGTGTTGATTACGGCACATTCTTCTTAGCGATTATGGCACAAAGTTAAACTCGGCTCTTGATCGTTCAGTTTTCTTCAAACTGGCACCAGCTCCAGCTACATGTCTGTGGAGGAGGGGGAGGAGGCAGACAGCTCTCTCCACTGTTTTGAAACTGTATTATAGTTCAGATTTTAAATGCTTGGTATTACATATTGCTCCTTTAAGACTTTTGCTGCTCAAACATGAAGTTACTCTGAAACACACCGTGTTTACAGTGGAGTAAAAATGACTTGTTAAAGATAATGATGACTACCTTTAGGATTCTGATGATATCTCTGTAAATTAAAGTGTAGAATGGTTTAATTGTACTTTAATATAAACAGTGATGTAACTACAGTGGAACTGACTGAAAGGTAATTCACCGGTAGGTCCAACAGGAACGACAGAGCGGACTGTGGGTAACGTTAGTCTTCCACAGCGTTTTCTCACGCCCAGATATGAGTGAGAATTACAAACACAACCCCTGAATCTCCACTCTATAATGAAGAAGAGACCTCACAACCAAACGATAAAGTGAAAGACTGATAACTGACCCTGCTTTCAGCAGCAGCACGCAATATAGTGTTATCCAATTTGTGTTTTTTTTATTATTATTCCGCGTTTCCTTTTCCGCTTAACTAGTCCCACAGTTGTCGAGCTATTGACTCCGTTCCACCTGGAAATCGTGCGTCCTATAGCAACGATGTGGGCTTGTATACAGCTTTCCAATACCCGCACTCGTTCGTCCGCTACACTCATTTTTCGCTCCGTTTTTCCACAGTTATTTCTATGGAATTAATTCTCTAACTCTGTCATTTTTCAAGCTACGGACACGGGATTTCAGACAGTCGGACCCGGGCGTACCGGGTCCCATCACCTCAGTTTTCGGACCTCTTGCACTTATCCTTCTCTTTCTATCCCTCTTTCAATATCCCTCCATTCATTTCAATGGGAGGCTCTTAGAGTGGGGTGATGTCATACACTGTAGGTTCTCTGACCGAAAACCGTTTATTCACTTTTCAGCCGAACATTTCGCCATAACGTCCTCATACTTTCACCTAGAAACTTCATTTAATTTTAAATGGTAGAGAAACTTGTCCTTTCTAGCATCTGTAAATTTGAAGATTATTGAAAATACGGTTTTTGAGTTATGAATTTTTGTTCGGCACTAGGGACGGTTTCGGCTCCCATAGAGTTCAATGTGTTTTTAGAGCGGCTCAGAGTGTGGTTTCTAAATTTTTCTCCTGTTTTTAACTCGTCATAATGTTCAATTCTCACTTAATCTGCATATTGGGGAAATGTTTCCAAGCTAAGAACACCTCATTCACAATATACTGGCTGTCTTTTCAACATTTTAAGCTTTATTTCACGTGGTCATTTTTAAAGGTGGACGTCTCAATACGATTGTGGGTTTCTTAAGGTGGAATTCAAAATGTTTCGTTTTCCATTCACGGCCTACGGAGCTCCATAGAGTCCAATGCAAACTGCTGTGGAAGAGTGCTCTCTTAACATCCCACTACCAACAGCTTAGCAGTCAACACCGACCTTGCTTTAAGCGGGAAAGACGCGGATTCGGGGACAGGGGTTTCAGCGGCGCAACATCTCCCGTTTCCTCCTGGAAATGCAGACCTCTAGTTTCATATGCTCTTCATAGTTATAAAGTTAAATTAGTGCTCGGAGGTGTATTTGTTCTGGTTCATTCTTTAAACCCTTTAAAACTCATGCTACAGTCTGGGTTTCTCACTGGTTTTCTGCTGCAGTCTGTAACTAATAGTGCAGAATGAATGCTTAGTGCCCTTGGCCATTCTCTGACAACCCCCAAGGAGTTTTCCCATCCACATCCACTCATGTGACACCAGGGTTCTGTTCCAAAGCCTAGTGAGCTCCCTAGATAGGCACTTACTACATACACTATCCTCATAAGGCAGATTATTGAGACGCTGTAGTTAGAGAGTGATGGAGTCACGACTTGTTCCCGCCCACTACACGAAAGGTGTTTACTTTCCTCAGCGGCTAGCGTCGCCTCAGCTTTTCAGTGAAGTCTAATTAATCTTCCTGTTTTTATCCTGATTGTAGTTACTTTTAGTCTGGGAGAAGAGATGGGAGTTGTTCTGGCGTTGCATCCTGGGACTGACTTTACGGCTGAGGAAGTGTTCTGCCTTAAAATTTGGCCAGAGTTAGATATCTCAGTAGAGAGCACAGTGAGGTGTCTAAGAACTGGGAGTGCCCACGTGTCAGGAGCACGTTCACTGTGATTTAAAATCCTCTCTAGTTAGACAGCTCACTAGGATTAGGACAGACCCCAGGTCTGACACAGAAGCAGTCAGAGTGAGTGAGAAGTTACACCCCTCCCCTCTAGAGCTATTTTCTCAGCACTGTAAGGCTCTAAAGCCCTGCTGGAAGTGGATGAGGGTCTCAGGGGGAAGGCTGCTGGAATTAAGCATTGACCACATCTCCTCAGTGATGGACGTCCAGAGTCTGTGCACCGTTAACATCGCTGCAGGATGAGGGAGTTTCTCTAAAGTCCCTAAAGTGCTCCCACACTCCCCTCCAGTGTCTCGCTGGTATTCTCACCCTCAGAAACAGCTGATGACACTCCCCCTGCTGCCCACCGCAGGATCTGGGGTTCTTCAGTACAGTCCTGGTCCTCTGCTAATGATGCTGCATTTTTTGTTTCCATGGAGACGCCACTGAACATAATTCTGTGATTCAACTCTTTCTCAGCTCAGTGTTATTTCTTTTGAGGAGTGTAAATATTTATTATTAAGATTTGGTGAATGATCTTCTGTGATGTGTCTGAAATTTGTCACAGTGTGTTTTCAACTGCAGTCACAGTGATTGAATGAATGAATGAATGTTTTCAACAGTGCTAACTAAACTGAAGCTAAACTATGACTTTATCATTATTACAAACTACAAGTGTTACAACTGAAATACTAATTTGCATTAATTAAAAGCATTAATTTGATGAAAAACCATATAAACGCCTATGTTATTTATTATAACAATAGTTATGTACGTTATATTTATGGCTAAACTAAACCTAAATTAAAGTATTTAACATGTGATTGTTTCCTGTTTTTATTAGAACTGGCTCCTTCTTGTCATCGAATGCTGAAATCAACCCTGAAGGAAAAGTTCCAGAAAATGAATGAAGGAGTCTCTAATCCTGGAAGCTCAGCTCTTCTGAACAAGATCTACACAGATCTGTACATCACAGAGCGAGAGAGTGGAGAGGTCAATACTGAACATGAGGTCAGACAGATTGAGACAGTGTCCAGGAGACCAGCAGCACAGGAGAAACCCATCAAATGCAGTCAGCTCTTTAAAGATAAAGCCATCAGAAGTGTGCTGACTAAAGAAGTGGCTGGAATTGGAAAAACAGTCTCTGTGCAGAAGTTCATTCTGGACTGGGCCGAAGGAAAAGAAAACCAGGACGTCCTCTTCATATTTCCACTTCCTTTCAGAGAGCTGAACCTGATGAAGGAGAAATGGCTCAGTCTGATGGAGCTTCTTCAGCAGATTTTCAGAGACACAAAAGAATTAAAACCAAGAGACTATGATCTCTACAGAGTCCTGTTCATCTTTGTGTCCTTATGACCTTTAAAAAGTTAATTTTTAATAGATTAATTTGTCATGATATCAAAAAATAACTCGAGTGACGCTTGTGGATTAAACACAGTTTAATATCCTACAGAGGGCAAACTAAAAGCATAAACATAAAAGTCTGAAGTCAAGCCAAAAATACGAACAATCAATCAAACAGATCCAAGGAGCAAATCCAAAGAGAAAAAAATAGAAGCAATAGAAAAGCTCTGAATGCACAGATAAGGAAATACTCTTAAACAATCTTCACCAACACTGTATTTAAATACTCTGTCTAATGAGCATGAAGGAGAAACAGGGGTGATTAATATTCAGGAGATTTGGAACAGTGAAAAGATCTCAGATAAGTGGAGGTGGTCATGTGACACTGCTGAGGATTCTGGGAATACCATCCTTCTTGTTCATTTTCAGTGAGAGTCCAGAGAGTCATCTGATGATCATAGGATGGGAATCTTTTGAGCAAGATACACATTATTATAATGTTTGTACTCAGGACACTGTAATATCACCTGAGTGACTCTACTATTGACATAGATACAATATGGAAATAGACCAAATCATTATAATTCGACTGGTTTTGAACTTAGTTATAATAAATGCTTTTCCACGGCACACTTGTCTTGCTGCAGTGATAAGCAGGCATGCCCTTCATGGCGATCAGAATGAGGAAAGCAGTCTGTCTGGATGTGTGCTGAGGTCCTGGTAGCACAGACCCGTGACTCCTGTGCTCTGTGAGACTAATAGCGCTACCAACACTCCCCTGGGGGGGGGGGGGGGGGGGGGGCAGACTCGTCCTCAATGATGGACAATTGGAGCTTTTCTTGCTCCTGATTGGCTGTTTCCTGTACCTTGATAGTGGCATCACATAGAATTTATGACACTTGACAAGACAAAGACTTGACCATCCCTGGTGAGTGAATATCCCAGGATTCTGAATCATACTTTGCAATATAAAAGATTATATGTGAACACAAAGTAATACCATTAAGAAAAAAACAACCATGTTCTATATAATTATTAACCAACTAAACACATAGTATGTGGCTACCTTGGTTCTACATACATTCATAAACAAAAATGACTTTAAACACATGTAAATTAATTGATTGATGTAATTAATTTGATTGTCAAAACGGGATTAATTTCAGACCGTTGTGCACATGTACAACTTGTTTTCCATGAAAGAACTTTGGGATGTTTGAGTCTTTTAGAGTTAGCAGTCTTTAAAAAGGTGTAAGAGGGCATTGTGTTTCAATCAAGATTGAGTCTCTGTGTCTCTCTACATTCTTTTCTTGACCCTGAGGGTCCTTAAGTCATAAAAAAGGGTCATTGGAGGTGGTTTTACGAGCCTGCTCTGGAGGTTTATCTCACCTTACATCTGCTAGTGTGGAGATGTCTCTGAAACGAGCTAAAGTTTGGGTACTTAAAATTAAAACTCTCAAAAAGTCACAATTTCTTATTAGGAATTAATACACATTCATCACATCATACTACATCAGATGATCATAGGATGGGAATCTTTAGAGCTAGATACACATTATCATAATGTTTGTACTCAGGACACTGTAATATCACCTGAGTGACTCTACTATAGACATAGATACAATATGGAAATGGACCAAATCATTATAATTCGACTGGTTTTGAACTTAGTTATAATAAATACTTTTCCACGGCACACTTGTCTTGCTGCAGTGATAAGCAGGTATGCCCTTCATGGCGATCAGAAAGAGGAAAACAGTCTGGTGAGAATGGTGATGATGGGGGGCAGATGGGCAGTAGAAGCTCAATACAGAGTTGTATTGTCTCTATTTGGAGCACAGTGAAGAATAACAATGACAGTGTGAATGAGAGGGTAAATAGGACCTGTAATAATTAATTCTGGGGTCACATCTTGAAAATAAAAATAAAAGTTCCATAAACAGTCCATGGCATCTGGTATCACACAGTTCAATCACACGTCTCCAAATTCCCAAGCACTACACAATTCAGCTTTAAGGATATTTTTTACATTGAATTTGACCCAATACAATAATTAAACCCCAATCTCTGAAGGTAATCCCTCACTCATTGCTAACCTTTCTGGTTCTGGGTGAACGCAGTGATGTTTCTGGACAGAACTCTGACGACTAAAACTCCTCCCACACTCTGAACAGTGATACGGTTTCTCTCCTGTGTGAATGCGCTGGTGTTTTTGGAGATTACCCTGTTCAGTAAAACTCTTCCCACACTCTGAACAGTGATACGGTTTCTCTCCTGTGTGAATGCGCTGGTGTCTTTGGAGACTACCCTGTTCAGTAAAACTCTTCCCACACTCTGAACAGTGATACGGTTTCTCTCCTGTGTGAATGCGCTGGTGTGTTTTGAGACTACCCTGTACAGTAAAACTCTTCCCACACTCTGAACAGTGATACGGTTTCTCTCCTGTGTGAATGCGCTGGTGTGTTTGGAGATGACCCTGTACAGTAAAACTCTTCCCACACTCTGAACAGTGATATGGTTTCTCTCCTGTGTGAATGCGCTGGTGTCTTTGGAGATGACCCTGTACAGTAAAACTCATCCCACACTCTGAACAGTAATACGGTTTCTCTCCTGTGTGAATGCGCTGGTGTGTTTTGAGACTACCCTGTTGAGTAAAACTCTTCCCACACTCTGAACAGTGATACGGTTTCTCTCCTGTGTGAATGCGCTGGTGTGTTTTGAGACTACCCTGTTCAGTAAAACTCATCCCACACTCTGAACAGTGATACGGTTTCTCTCCTGTGTGAATGCGCTGGTGTCTTTGGAGACTACTCTGTTCAGTAAAACTCATCCCACACTCTGAACAGTGATACGGTTTCTCTCCTGTGTGAATGCGCTGGTGTCTTTGGAGATGACCCTGTACAGTAAAACTCTTCCCACAATCTGAACAGTGATACGGTTTCTCTCCTGTGTGAATGCGCTGGTGTCTTTGGAGACTACCCTGTTCAGTAAAACTCTTCCCACACTCTGAACAGTGATACGGTTTCTCTCCTGTGTGAATGCGCTGGTGTGTCTTGAGATGACCCTGTTGAGTAAAACTCTTCCCACACTCTCCACAGTCATAAGTTTTTCGTTTATTTTCACTTGTCTGAGATTTCCTGTTGGATGTACGAGTGTGGGGAGTATCCAAGGATGTTTCCTGAGAACTGGAGCTTCTGTCCTCCATATCCTCACATTTAATCCCTCCTGATCTCAACATTGTGTTTTATTCCACTTGGAAATGTTTCTTGATGCACCAGTGGAAAATCTCTGGAACTTTCTTGAACAACAGGAGCCAGAGAATGTATCCAAAGAGATGGTCTTCTGTCCTGGAAGACAATAAAGAAACAAAGATAATATTAGTTAAATTCACTCTCCCCTGGCTCTCTATTGGTGACCAATATTCTCCTGAATTTGTAGTCAGGTCCACCTTAAGTACTGCCACTGAAACAGCAAAAAATAAGTCAGTGTTGATAAATCATGGTGCAGGAATAGAGCAATATCTAGGGCTGGGCAATATAAGTGCAAATCAATATCACGATTAATTGTACATTTTACCACAATTACGATTAATGAACAATTACTTTGTTTTTGTATTTTTGACTCTCATAGTATGGTTTGTGCTGTAAATAATCTCCAGTATTAAATATGGGTTTTTTTCTAATGTCGCTGGGGGCTGGTTTACATTTAACTTCTTTTTGTTTCCATGTCGTCTTAATTATACTCAAAACACTGCACGTTCAAAACCAGACACTAGCTGCTCCAGTCGCTTGCTCTGATTTGGCATTTAGGTTGGGTCCATATGGCAGATAGGGGCAGAATCACGTGACTACAGCTTGGTAGTGTGGTTTTAAAGGGACAGTACATGAACACACAGTTGGGACATAACCGAATAAAAATAATCAATATAATTGATATAGACAAGATTATGTCGGTTAGAAATTCAGAATGTGAATTTAGATTAATTGCCCAGGTATATTATCTTCAGCAAAACACGGTATAAATGTGGTGTAAATATCTTAAACACGTTTATCTTCAGCAAAACACGGTATAAACGGCGTGTAAACATCTTAAACACGTTTATCTTCAGTAAAACACGGTATAAACGGTGTGTAAACATCTTAAACACGTTTATCTTCAGCAAAACACGGTATAAACAGGGTATAAATATCTTAAACACGTTTATCTTCAGCAAAACACGGTATAAACGGTGTGTAAATATCTTAAACGCGTTTATCTTCAGTAAAACACGGTATAAACGGTGTGTAAATATCTTAAACGCGTTTACCTTCAGTAAAACACGGTATAAACGGTGTGTAAATATCTTAAACGCGTTTATCTTCAGTAAAACACGGTATAAACGGTGTGTAAATATCTTAAACGCGTTTATCTTCAGTAAAACACGGTATAAACGGTGTGTAAATATCTTAAACGCGTTTATCTTCAGCAAAACACGGTATAAACGAGGTGTAAATATCTTAAACGCGTTTATCTTCAGCAAAACACGGTATAAACGAGGTGTAAACATCTTAAACGCGTTTATCTTCAGCAAAACACGGTATAAACGAGGTGTAAATATCTTAAACGCGTTTATCTTCAGTAAAACACGGTATAAACGAGGTGTAAATACCTTAAACGCGTTTATCTTCAGCAAAACACGGTATAAACGAGGTGTAAATATCTTAAACGCGTTTATCTTCAGCAAAACACGGTATAAACGGGGTGTAAACATCTTAAATGCGTTTATCTTCAGTAAAACACGGTATAAACGGGGTGTAAATATCTTAAACGCGTTTATCTTCAGCAAAACACGGTATAAACGGGGTGTAAATATCTTAAACACGTTTATCTTCAGCAAAACACGGTATAAACGAGGTGTAAATATCTTAAACGCGTTTATCTTCAGCAAAACACGGTATAAACGAGGTGTAAATATCTTAAACGCGTTTATCTTCAGTAAAACACGGTATAAACGAGGTGTAAATATCTTAAACGCGTTTATCTTCAGTAAAACACGGTATAAACGGGGTGTAAATATCTTAAACGCGTTTATCTTCAGTAAAACACGGTATAAACGGGGTGTAAACATCTTAAACACGTTTATCTTCAGTAAAACACGGTATAAACGGGGTGTAAATATCTTAAACGCGTTTATCTTCAGCAAAACACGGTATAAACGAGGTGTAAATATCTTAAACGCGTTTATCTTCAGCAAAACACGGTATAAACGAGGTGTAAATATCTTAAACGCGTTTATCTTCAGTAAAACACGGTATAAACGGGGTGTAAACATCTTAAACGCGTTTATCTTCAGTAAAACACGGTATAAACGGGGTGTAAACATCTTAAACACGTTTATCTTCAGTAAAACACGGTATAAACGGGGTGTAAATATCTTAAACACGTTTATCTTCAGTAAAACACGGTATAAACGGGGTGTAAATATCTTAAACGCGTTTATCTTCAGTAAAACACGGTATAAACGGGGTGTAAACATCTTAAACACGTTTATCTTCAGTAAAACACGGTATAAACGGGGTGTAAATATCTTAAACACGTTTATCTTCAGTAAAACACGGTATAAACGGGGTGTAAATATCTTAAACGCGTTTATCTTCAGTAAAACACGGTATAAACGGGGTGTAAATATCTTAAACGCGTTTATCTTCAGTAAAACACGGTATAAACGGGGTGTAAATATCTTAAACACATATTTACCTTCAGTGAAAACTTGATTTTTCTCCGACACACAGCTCTCAAGCTTTTCTCTCTCTCACACACACACACGCCGCTCCACAACACCCGCCCCCCTCACACGATTGGCTGGAAAATCTTAACAGCTGCTCTCCTATTGGACAGTCCCCACAGACTCAGTCCAGAGGATCATTCCAATAGGTTGTTTTATGTCACGTGGTTACTCCATACAGTGGGCAGGAAAAGAACGTGTATGGCAGGCTCTCATTAAAAGCCAGGGATTGAGTATGACGTGTTTTTGTGGGTGTGCTTTTGGGCGGGTCAACACTCATGCGCAGTTAGAACCCGCGAATTTAAAGAGAAGAGACTGAGAGGAGTATGTGGTTCATTGCAACGGGCAACTCGATTACGAACAATAAAGGTTAAAATTTCATTTTCTGAGTTCACGTGGGTTTTAGGGTTTGTACTTTTGTTTAATGCTGCGATATTGCCGTTTAAACACCTGGATAGTCCGTCTGGTGTTTCATGTCAGTACAGTTTATAGTCACTATATTGTAGGGACTACTGAACGCTTATGAACAATATTCACACACAGACGCTGTGTTAGGGAGACCGTTCCGTTAACCCTAGACATCGGACTGAATAGAGGACTCGGTTCAGGTTCATGAGTGGCCGAGTAGTCGGCTAGTGTTCGGTTAGAGAGATGATTCTTTTCGCGGCAAGGATTAATAAAGTTTTCCTCCTCGGGATTTTTGGGTTAAAAATCAACCTCGCCTCAGCGTTCTCATTTGAACTCCCACAATATACTTTATTCAGTATCCAAACACCTGGATATTCCGTCTGGTGTTTCATGTCAGTACAGTTTATAGTGACTATATACTTTATTCAGTATCCAAACACCTGGATATTCCGTCTGGTGTTTCATGTCAGTACAGTTTATAGTGACTATATACTATATTCAGTATCCAAACACCTGGATAGTCCGTCTGGTGTTTCATGTCAGTACAGTTTATAGTGACTATATACTATATTCAGTATCCAAACACCTGGATATTCCGTCTGGTGTTTCATGTCAGTACAGTTTATAGTGACTATATACTATATTCAGTATCCAAACACCTGGATATTCCGTCTGGTGTTTCATGTCAGTACAGTTTATAGTGACTATATACTATATTCAGTATCCAAACACCTGGATATTCCGTCTGGTGTTTCATGACAGTACAGTTTATAGTGGCTATATACTATATTCAGTATACAAACACCTGGATAGTCCGTCTGGTGTTTCATGTCAGTACAGTTTATAGTGACTATATACTATATTCAGTATCCAAACACCTGGATAGTCCGTCTGGTGTTTCATGTCAGTACAGTTTATAGTGACTATATACTATATTCAGTATCCAAACACCTGGATAGTCCGTCTGGTGTTTCATGTCAGTACAGTTTATAGTGACTATATACTATATTCAGTATCCAAACACCTGGATAGTCCGTCTGGTGTTTCATGTCAGTACAGTTTATAGTGACTATATACTATATTCAGTATCCAAACACCTGGATATTCCGTCTGGTGTTTCATGTCAGTACAGTTTATAGTGACTATATACTATATTCAGTATCCAAACACCTGGATATTCCGTCTGGTGTTTCATGTCAGTACAGTTTATAGTGACTATATACTATATTCAGTATCCAAACACCTGGATATTCCGTCTGGTGTTTCATGACAGTACAGTTTATAGTGGCTATATACTATATTCAGTATACAAACACCTGGATAGTCCGTCTGGTGTTTCATGTCAGTACAGTTTATAGTGACTATATACTATATTCAGTATCCAAACACCTGGATATTCCGTCTGGTGTTTCATGACAGTACAGTTTATAGTGGCTATATACTATATTCAGTATACAAACACCTGGATATTCCGTCTGGTGTTTCATGTCAGTACAGTTTATAGTGACTATATACTATATTCAGTATCCAAACACCTGGATAGTCCGTCTGGTGTTTCATGTCAGTACAGTTTATAGTGACTATATACTATATTCAGTATCCAAACACCTGGATATTCCGTCTGGTGTTTCATGTCAGTACAGTTTATAGTGACTATATACTATATTCAGTATCCAAACACCTGGATATTCCGTCTGGTGTTTCATGTCAGTACAGTTTATAGTGACTATATACTATATTCAGTATCCAAACACCTGGATATTCCGTCTGGTGTTTCATGACAGTACAGTTTATAGTGGCTATATACTATATTCAGTATACAAACACCTGGATAGTCCGTCTGGTGTTTCATGTCAGTACAGTTTATAGTGACTATATACTATATTCAGTATCCAAACACCTGGATAGTCCGTCTGGTGTTTCATGTCAGTACAGTTTATAGTGACTATATACTATATTCAGTATCCAAACACCTGGATAGTCCGTCTGGTGTTTCATGTCAGTACAGTTTATAGTGACTATATACTATATTCAGTATCCAAACACCTGGATAGTCCGTCTGGTGTTTCATGTCAGTACAGTTTATAGTGACTATATACTATATTCAGTATCCAAACACCTGGATATTCCGTCTGGTGTTTCATGTCAGTACAGTTTATAGTGACTATATACTATATTCAGTATCCAAACACCTGGATATTCCGTCTGGTGTTTCATGTCAGTACAGTTTATAGTGACTATATACTATATTCAGTATCCAAACACCTGGATATTCCGTCTGGTGTTTCATGACAGTACAGTTTATAGTGGCTATATACTATATTCAGTATACAAACACCTGGATAGTCCGTCTGGTGTTTCATGTCAGTACAGTTTATAGTGACTATATACTATATTCAGTATCCAAACACCTGGATAGTCCGTCTGGTGTTTCATGTCAGTACAGTTTATAGTGACTATATACTATATTCAGTATCCAAACACCTGGATAGTCCGTCTGGTGTTTCATGTCAGTACAGTTTATAGTGACTATATACTATATTCAGTATCCAAACACCTGGATAGTCCATCTGGTGTTTCATGTCAGTACAGTTTATAGTGACTATATACTATATTCAGTATCCAAACACCTGGATATTCCGTCTGGTGTTTCATGACAGTACAGTTTATAGTGGCTATATACTATATTCAGTATCCAAACACCTGGATAGTCCGTCTGGTGTTTCATGTCAGTACAGTTTATAGTGACTATATACTATATTCAGTATCCAAACACCTGGATAGTCCATCTGGTGTTTCATGTCAGTACAGTTTATAGTGACTATATACTATATTCAGTATCCAAACACCTGGATAGTCCGTCTGGTGTTTCATTACAGTACAGTTTATAGTGACTATATACTATATTCAGTATCCAAACACCTGGATAGTCCGTCTGGTGTTTCATGTCAGTACAGTTTATAGTGACTATATACTATATTCAGTATCCAAACACCTGGATAGTCCGTCTGGTGTTTCATGTCAGTACAGTTTATAGTGACTATATACTATATTCAGTATCCAAACACCTGGATAGTCCGTCTGGTGTTTCATGTCAGTACAGTTTATAGTGACTATATACTATATTCAGTATCCAAACACCTGGATAGTCCGTCTGGTGTTTCATGTCAGTACAGTTTATAGTGACTATATACTATATTCAGTATCCAAACACCTGGATATTCCGTCTGGTGTTTCATGTCAGTACAGTTTATAGTGACTATATACTATATTCAGTATCCAAACACCTGGATATTCCGTCTGGTGTTTCATGTCAGTACAGTTTATAGTGACTATATACTATATTCAGTATCCAAACACCTGGATATTCCGTCTGGTGTTTCATGACAGTACAGTTTATAGTGGCTATATACTATATTCAGTATACAAACACCTGGATAGTCCGTCTGGTGTTTCATGTCAGTACAGTTTATAGTGACTATATACTATATTCAGTATCCAAACACCTGGATAGTCCGTCTGGTGTTTCATGTCAGTACAGTTTATAGTGACTATATACTATATTCAGTATCCAAACACCTGGATAGTCCGTCTGGTGTTTCATGTCAGTACAGTTTATAGTGACTATATACTATATTCAGTATCCAAACACCTGGATAGTCCATCTGGTGTTTCATGTCAGTACAGTTTATAGTGACTATATACTATATTCAGTATCCAAACACCTGGATATTCCGTCTGGTGTTTCATGACAGTACAGTTTATAGTGGCTATATACTATATTCAGTATACAAACACCTGGATAGTCCGTCTGGTGTTTCATGTCAGTACAGTTTATAGTGACTATATACTATATTCAGTATCCAAACACCTGGATAGTCCATCTGGTGTTTCATGTCAGTACAGTTTATAGTGACTATATACTATATTCAGTATCCAAACACCTGGATAGTCCGTCTGGTGTTTCATTACAGTACAGTTTATAGTGACTATATACTATATTCAGTATCCAAACACCTGGATATTCCGTCTGGTGTTTCATGTCAGTACAGTTTATAGTGACTATATACTATATTCAGTATCCAAACACCTGGATATTCCGTCTGGTGTTTCATGTCAGTACAGTTTATAGTGACTATATACTATATTCAGTATCCAAACACCTGGATATTCCGTCTGGTGTTTCATGTCAGTACAGTTTATAGTGACTATATACTATATTCAGTATCCAAACACCTGGATATTCCGTCTGGTGTTTCATGTCAGTACAGTTTATAGTGACTATATACTATATTCAGTATCCAAACACCTGGATATTCCGTCTGGTGTTTCATGTCAGTACAGTTTATAGTGACTATATACTATATTCAGTATCCAAACACCTGGATATTCCGTCTGGTGTTTCATGTCAGTACAGTTTATAGTGACTATATACTATATTCAGTATCCAAACACCTGGATATTCCGTCTGGTGTTTCATGACAGTACAGTTTATAGTGACTATATACTATATTCAGTATCCAAACACCTGGATATTCCGTCTGGTGTTTCATGACAGTACAGTTTATAGTGACTATATACTATATTCAGTATCCAAACACCTGGATATTCCGTCTGGTGTTTCATGTCAGTACAGTTTATAGTGACTATATACTATATTCAGTATCCAAACACCTGGATATTCCGTCTGGTGTTTCATGACAGTACAGTTTATAGTGACTATATACTATATTCAGTATCCAAACACCTGGATATTCCGTCTGGTGTTTCATGACAGTACAGTTTATAGTGACTATATACTATATTCAGTATACAAACACCTGGATAGTCCGTCTGGTGTTTCATTACAGTACAGTTTATAGTGGCTATATACTATATTCAGTATCCAAACACCTGGATAGTCCATCTGGTGTTTCATGTCAGTACAGTTTATAGTGACTATATACTATATTCAGTATCCAAACACCTGGATAGTCCGTCTGGTGTTTCATGACAGTACAGTTTATAGTGACTATATACTTTATTCAGTATCCAAACACCTGGATAGTCCGTCTGGTGTTTCATGACAGTACAGTTTATAGTGGCTATATACTATATTCAGTATACAAACACCTGGATATTCCGTCTGGTGTTTCATGTCAGTACAGTTTATAGTGACTATATACTATATTCAGTATCCAAACACCTGGATAGTCCGTCTGGTGTTTCATGACAGTACAGTTTATAGTGGCTATATACTATATTCAGTATACAAACACCTGGATATTCCGTCTGGTGTTTCATGACAGTACAGTTTATAGTGACTATATACTATATTCAGTATACAAACACCTGGATAGTCCGTCTGGTGTTTCATGTCAGTACAGTTTATAGTGACTATATACTATATTCAGTATACAAACACCTGGATATTCCGTCTGGTGTTTCATGACAGTACAGTTTATAGTGACTATATACTATATTCAGTATACAAACACCTGGATATTCCGTCTGGTGTTTCATGACAGTACAGTTTATAGTGACTATATACTATATTCAGTATACAAACACCTGGATAGTCCGTCTGGTGTTTCATGACAGAACAGTTTATAGTGGCTATATACTATATTCAGTATACAAACACCTGGATATTCCGTCTGGTGTTTCATGTCAGTACAGTTTATAGTGGCTATATACTATATTCAGTATCCAAACACCTGGATAGTCCGTCTGGTGTTTCATGACAGTACAGTTTATAGTGACTATATACTATATTCAGTATCCAAACACCTGGATAGTCCGTCTGGTGTTTCATGACAGTACAGTTTATAGTGGCTATATACTATATTCAGTATACAAACACCTGGATATTCCGTCTGGTGTTTCATGACAGTACAGTTTATAGTGACTATATACTATATTCAGTATCCAAACACCTGGATAGTCCGTCTGGTGTTTCATGACAGTACAGTTTATAGTGGCTATATACTATATTCAGTATACAAACACCTGGATATTCCGTCTGGTGTTTCATGACAGTACAGTTTATAGTGACTATATACTATATTCAGTATACAAACACCTGGATAGTCCGTCTGGTGTTTCATGACAGTACAGTTTATAGTGGCTATATACTATATTCAGTATACAAACACCTGGATAGTCCGTCTGGTGTTTCATGACAGTACAGTTTATAGTGGCTATATACTATATTCAGTATACAAACACCTGGATAGTCCGTCTGGTGTTTCATGACAGTACAGTTTATAGTGACTATATACTATATTCAGTATACAAACACCTGGATATTCCGTCTGGTGTTTCATGACAGTACAGTTTATAGTGACTATATACTATATTCAGTATACAAACACCTGGATAGTCCGTCTGGTGTTTCATGACAGTACAGTTTATAGTGGCTATATACTATATTCAGTATACAAACACCTGGATATTCCGTCTGGTGTTTCATGTCAGTACAGTTTATAGTGACTATATACTATATTCAGTATACAAACACCTGGATAGTCCGTCTGGTGTTTCATGACAGTACAGTTTATAGTGGCTATATACTATATTCAGTATACAAACACCTGGATAGTCCGTCTGGTGTTTCATGTCAGTACAGTTTATAGTGACTATATACTATATTCAGTATCCAAACACCTGGATAGTCCGTCTGGTGTTTCATGTCAGTACAGTTTATAGTGGCTATATACTATATTCAGTATCCAAACACCTGGATAGTCCGTCTGGTGTTTCATGACAGTACAGTTTATAGTGGCTATATACTATATTCAGTATCCAAACACCTGGATAGTCCGTCTGGTGTTTCATGTCAGTACAGTTTATAGTGGCTATATACTATATTCAGTATCCAAACACCTGGATAGCCCGTCTGGTGTTTCATGTCAGTACAGTTTGCAGTGGCTATATACTATATTCAGTATCCAAACACCTGGATAGTCCGTCTGGTGTTTCATGTCAGTACAGTTTATAGTGACTATATACTATATTCAGTATCCAAACACCTGGATATTCCGTCTGGTGTTTCATGTCAGTACAGTTTATAGTGACTATATACTATATTCAGTATCCAAACACCTGGATATTCCGTCTGGTGTTTCATGACAGTACAGTTTATAGTGACTATATACTATATTCAGTATCCAAACACCTGGATATTCCGTCTGGTGTTTCATGTCAGTACAGTTTGCAGTGGCTATATACTATATTCAGTATCCAAACACCTGGATAGCCTGTTGTTACGTTGATTTTTAAATTAATCTATGTGTAACCAGGAAGGAAGATCAATAGATCAATTGCGCAAAGAATTCTTTGGGGAGAGCAGAGGAATAAGACACGCAGTCAAAGATTCTCTTATCTCACGAGTTTATTGAACAAAATCAAGTCATACATATAGAGCCCCAGTCACGTACACCATCAACGTTTAACCCAAACATTCCCTTATTGGTTGAGAAATGGTGAGAATGTCCTTCAGTTCCTTCTAACGGCTCAGGCCTGTATTTTTCCACAGGTCACCGTAACCACACAATGCAATAAATTCCTTCAACTTCAAGCACTGTCGTTACCACGACGTATTAATCTTATATCTAGTCTAACTATAATACTTGAAAGAATAAGTTCTAATAAAAGTTTCTAGTTCTTTTTAAAAATACTTGAAAGATGAAGACGACCTCTTGGAAGATCAGCAGGCTCTTTATTTTCTTAAAGCATTGGGGAGCAGTCTCAGAAGCCTCCTGCAGAATCACTCACAATGAGATACTGAAAACCACAGTTTACATACACTTTTTGGGGTGAGGTCATCTCTCACCTCCCATTTTTTAATTAGGTTGCATTCCATAGGACCCCAATTAAATGACACCCTCATGTTCTAGGTATGCAGTATATCATAGGAGTCCAACTAAGAAGGATGTCGTATATCATACCGTACCAGACAGTCCCATGCTGCACCATTCTCCTTTTTTTCTACAGAGTTCAGGCCTGAGCTATGAACTCAAGTACCTTTGACCATTCTAATATCCTCTGCCACAAAACTCATTTGTTTAAAATAATTCTCCTGTCTTTATATTATTTGTTTATTACAGTCACATGTTTTCTATATTATTTGTTTATTGCAGTCACATGTCTTTATATTTTTACCTCTGGGGAAATGTCCCATGCCTGATCTATGAATCTATGAATAAGTGAATTCTCCATCACTATCTATCTATCTATCTATCTATCTATCTATCTATCTATCTATCTATCCATCCATCCATCCATCCATCCATCCATCCATCCATCTATTCCAGAACAAATTCTCAGTTGAGATCTGAGCCGTAACGTATCTATGTCTTTTCCACACAGTCTTGGTTCAGTACAGAGCTCTTACACCGAGCTGAGCCCGGGTTTCTCAGCACTGTTACAGTACCGCTGTGTGGGAGGGGCTTAAATCTCGTAGAGATCCACTGATTGACTCTTTAAAGGAGCAATATGTAGGATAGCTACTGTACTTAGTCCTAAAATGTGCAGGGTGTGTGGTCATAGAAAACAGTCAAAGCTAGAACACTGCTGCTTCTCACAGCATTGATAAAGCAGTATATTCTCCTTGAGAAGTGCCCAGTCCGGAGCGGAGCTCCTGTGATCCTATCCTGTGATATTATTATTATTATTATTATTATTATTATTATTATTAAATGTGTTATTGTAGAATTATTATCATACAATGAAATTTGTCTTCTGCATTTAACCCATCTGTGGCAGTGAACACACACACACACCAGTGCACTGTGAAACCACAGCCAGAGCGGCAGGCAGCCATCCCTGGCATCCAGGGAGCAGCTGTGGGTTCAGTGACTTGCTCAAGGCCACTTCAGCCGTGGATGTTCCTGCCGGTCCTGGGAGTGGAACCGGTACTCGTCCGTTATCAAGCCTGGTCTCTAACCATTAGGCCAAGGCTGCCCCCTGGAAGAATTCTACCTGGTGAATAATGCCAATAAGACTGGTGAACCAACACATGTAAGGTGGAATAAAATGTTGGACTATGAAAACTGTGAATAAGTTCTGCCTCCTAAAGGACATTTATGGTGGAAAGGAAAATCCATAAGTAACACCAGCCTTGTCTAGTCTAAATATTTAAGGTGGATTTGGACAGTAAAGACTTGTAAATGCAGGGAAATGGCAGTTTCGCTCGTTCACTTTTTTGTCTTTTTCTTGAGTAGGGAGATGTTTTAATGAAACGATGAACACTTTTCTGTGTAAATGTGTTGATTACAGCACATTCTTCTTAGCGATTACGGCACAAAGTTAAACTCGTCTCTTGTTCGTTCAGTTTTCTTCAACCTGGCACCAGCTCCAGCTTCACGTCTGTGGAGGATGGGGAGGAGGCAGACAGCTCTCTCCACTGTTTTGAAACTGTGTTATAGTTCCGATTTTTTAAACACTTGGTATTACATATTGGTCCTTTAAGACTTTTGCTGCTCAAACATGAAGTTACTCTGAAACACACCGTGTTTACAGTGGAGTAAAAATGACTTGTTAAAGATAATGTTGACTACCTTTAGGATTCTGATGATATCTCTGTAAATTAAAGTGTAGAATGGTTTAAATGTACTTTAATATAAACAGTGATGTAACTACAGTGGAACTGACTGAAAGGTAATTCACTGGTAGGTCCAACAGGAAAGAGAGAGCTGACTGTGGGTAACGTTAGTCTTCCACAGCGTTTTCTCACGCCCAGATATGAGTGAGAGTTACAAACACAACCCCTGAATCTCCACTCTATAATGAAGAAGAGTCGCCTCACAACCAAACGATGAAATGAAAGACTGATCACTGACCCGTTATTAAACTACTGCTGCTCGTCTGATTCTTCTGCACCATTTAAGGTGGAGCGTAGTCTCAGGTGTGTGCTGTTCTACTGATCTCCAGCTCCCTCTGCAGTGTGTAGAGACCGTGCTGACCACGTCTTCACATCCACCACCAAAGACATTTCTACATTATTTTTCTCTGTGGATCAACACAAACAGCAGTGCAGACAATAACCACAGAGAGTTGTTGTAGGTGTGTGTTTATCTGTGTCTCCTGGGGAAGGTGAGTGTGTGTGTGGTTCAGGAGTTTGGGGTCGTGTAGTGTGTGTCTCACATTGTTCCAGTCTCCATTAAAATCATCAGAAACAGTGATGTAGTGTGAGACCCCAGTCTGTTTCTAATCTGCTCCCACTGTAAAAGTCCTGTAGTGTGTCCAAGTCTGCAGTGGCTCCTGTGCTGTGTGAAACAAATCAGTCCCCCAGCGCTGACCCCAGTCCTCTGGTCCTCCCTCCTCTGAGGGGGTAATGTGCAGCTCCAGAAAGTGGGAGAAAGAGTGATGAGAAGAGCAGCTCAGAACTGTCTCCTCTCACACCACAATCCAGCGGTTCCTCCCCCAGCTCCGGCAGAACCACACACAGCCAGCTCCCGAGTGTCCGAGACTTCTGCAGAACCTCAGAGCTGGGGTTTGAAACTTTTGGTGAGCTATTCCTCACCCACAGCAAGATTTGATCCATGTACATGTTTATAAGGAAAAGTAGGAAGCAGAGAAGAGCACAGTGCAGTTATTCCCCTAAGATTTAGGAGTTCTCCTTCTGCTCCAGTGTCATCAGATCACCAGCTGAGGGAACGTCTTTAGGAAGAACGGGGTTCCACCCCCAGGAGAACTGGAGATGTTCTGGAGGATCATGGTGGACACACACCTCACTCTGGGTTATGGTTTCCTTTCCTGTGTGTGTGTGTGTGTGGTATAAACCAGTCAGGTATTAACTCCAGAGATGGTGGTCTTATCTGCTTTGAGTGCTCCCTGATAACACGTCGTATCCATGGGATTCCTACAGTTCTCTCACACCTACAGCTCTCAGTAACGGTTAGTCTATTTTACACAGGTGTAACACAGTAAAGAGAATTAGGAGAATCTGACCACCCCCCCTCTCTCTGAACTCCTACCAGAGTCTGTACACACCACTGGGTCTGAATACGTACAGTATCCCTTCCTGTGTTCTCTTATTCAGTCTACTGTCCTGTTCACTCTGTTTAATATCCACAGGACTGAAACCCAGAGAGCAGATTCTCCAGTGTCCAGCTGTGTGTCTGTAAAGAGTGACCAGATCATGGAGGACCCTCCTAAAGTCAGCACTGGGGGAGGAGAATCCAGCTGTGTGTCTATGAAAAGAAATGCACACACAGTGGAGCTTCTTAAAAGCAGTAAAAATAAAAAAGCTAAACTCAGCTGTGTGTCTATGAAGAGTGACGAGTCCATGGAGAATCCTCCTGTTTTCAGCATTGGAGCTGTCCCCTCTGAGTGAGTTACTGTCCAGAGTGAGTTACTGTCCTTCAGTGGAACACTGATGAGTGATAAATGAACAGATAAAGAAGGTTAGAACTTCTCTTGCTCTAAGAGCGTGAGAGGACACAGTGGAGAAAGACAGTCCAGAGCTTTGTAGATGTTCAGTCTGTGTTCAACTAAGAATCAGTTAAAGATCTATTAAATGAAACTGAAGTGGACGTGTCGGACAGAGCTGAGGATGTTTTGTCCAGTTCTGATTCTTCTGGAACACTAGGATAAGATCATAAACACAGGGACTCTTATTCTGTAATAGCTACTGTCCTCAGTTCAGTCCTAACTGAAGATCTGATGAGAACTAAACAGATGAGATTAAGATGAGATTTTCAGAAACAGGAGCGCACATGATCCACTGTTTGAAGATGAACTGATGAAGGAGTGGAATCAGGTGTGTTTCTGCTTTATTGGAATGAAAAGCTGCAGTAACAGCGCCTCTTTGTGGAGAAGATTAGACCCTGCTGATCTGTGCAGCTGAATTCTGTGTGTTATAACGGCAGTGGAACATTCATTATATATCTAGGATTTCCTACTGAATATGGATCCAGAACAGTCTGAATAATTAGTAATATCTGATGATGTAATGTATTGATCAGGTTCTCCACATTATTCAGTCTGTGTTCTGATTCTCCACAGAGTCCAGAAGAAAACTCCTGACAGGACCAGGAAGAATATGGAGTCAATATTCAAGGTGTGTGCGTAAAACACTGGAGGTGTGTGTGTGTTCAAGTTCAAGTTCAAGAAGTATATTGTCATTTCAGCAGTATACAGTGTTTACAGTACACAGTGAAATGAAATAGCGTTCCTCCAGGACCAAGGTGCTACATAAGACAATACACAACATTAAAGTGCAACTAGTGCAAACATAAAACAGTGCACACACATTAAAGTGCAAAAGACATAGAACATAAAACAATACACAACATTAAAGTGCAACTAGTACAAAGCTAGTGCAACATAAAACAGTGCATACACATTAAATTGCAAAAGATATGGCTAAGAAAAATACAAAACAATATCCATACAGTACAATACAATACAATGTAATACAAGACAAGGCAAAAACCATAAGTACGGAGGGGGTGAGGGAGAGAGAAACTGCAATTTAAAGTGTATTTGTGCTGTAAACGATAACTGGATGTAAACATGATGTAAACCGGACTCGTGTAAACAGTACACTCATTTTCAGTCCAACAGACCAGTGTTTGCGTGAAGAAATGTGTGTGTGTGTGTGTGTGTTTCTTCAGTTCAGTCTCAGTCTCTAGGTGTTTAGGAGTCTGATAGCATGTGGGAAGAAGCTGTTACGGAGTCTGGATGTGAGGGCTCGAATGCTTCGATACCTTTTTCCAGACGGCAGTAGGTTGAAGAGTGTGTGTGAAGGGTGTGTGTGATCTCCCACAATGCTGAGTGCTTTGCGGGTGCAGTGAGTGGTGTAGATGTCTGTAATGGAGGGAAGAGACACACCGATAATCTTCTAAGCTGTCCTCACGATCCGCTGGAGGGACGTGCGATCTGCCACAGTGCAGTTCCCAAACCAGACAGTGATGCAGCTGGTCATGATGCTCTCGATGACTCCTCTGTAGAAATTGGTGAGGATTGGAGGGGGGAGATGAGCCTTCTTCAGCCTTCGCAGGAAGTAGAGGCGTTGCTGGGCTTTCTTTTTGATGTTGCTGGTGTTAGTGGACCAGGTGAGCTCATCCGCTAGGTGAACACCAAGGAATTTGGTATTCCTGACAATCTCCACAGCAGAGTTGTCGATGTTCAGCGGCGAGTGCTCACCCCTTGTTTTTCTGAAGTTTTTTTGTGTGTTCCAGTGTTGTTATTATAGGACAGTAATAAAGGCTACTGTTTATTCACTGTAGCAGTGTTGTGATGTAGAGTTTGGTGATGGACAGTGATTCTGGATTTTCTTAGAATAATAAAATATAAATCATTATCACTTCCACCCCTCAGCTCACACTGCACTGTCTGACAGACTCTGTGTTAATATTTCTATTTTAATCAGGAGCTGGAGCAGAGAGTGATCTCTGTGGTGAAGAATCATCTGAAGAGGTTTATGAAGCTGCTGAGTGAGGTTTACCAAGCATGCTCCGAGAGAGAGGAGGCAGAAGAGGAGGATGGTGTTACAGACGGAGTGATGAAGATCACACTGAATGTCCTGAGGAACATGAACCACACACACCTCGCTGACACACTGCAGAGCAGTAAGACTTCAGGGTCCTGTCTTTACTCTTTATACACTTTAATAGAAACAGATCTAAGGATCATCATGATGGAATATTAACTTAATCACAAATATATTTTCATTGTGTGAATATTTGTTCTGTGAAAATATATTCTCAAATATAAATAAACTACAGCTGAAGAACTTTTAGGTTTAATTTAATCAAAAACTCTTCATGATCACTACATAATATTTCATATGGTCTTTATAGTTTGTCTAAAACTACATTAAAATATAGATAGGCACTGATTACGTGATCATGGGGCAGATTATTGAGAAGCTGTAGGTAGAGAGCAATTGAGTCACGGCTTGTTCCTGCCCACCGCACAAAACCGGTGTTTACTTCCATCAGTGGCTAGCATCGCTTCAGCGTTTTAGCGCCGTGGAGTCTAATCTTCCTGTTTTTATTGTGATTGTAGTTACTTTTGCTCCGGGAGAAGAGACTGGAGTTGTTCTGCCGTTGCATCCTGGGATTAACTTCGCGACTGAGGAAGGGTTCTGCCTTAAATCTGGCCAGATTAAGATATCTCAGTAGAGAGCGTAGTGTCGTGTCTAAGAACTGGGACAACCTACGTGTCAGGAGCATGTTTATTGTGATGTAAAATACTCTCTAGTTAGACAGCTCACTAGGATTGGGACAGACGCCAAGTCTGCCACAGAAGCAGTCAGAGTGAGTGAGAAGTTACACCCCTCCCCTCTAGAGCTATTTTCTCAGCACTGTAAGGCTCTAAAGCCCTGCTGGAAGTGGATGAGGGTCTCAGGGGGACGGCTGCTGGAATGAAGCATTGACCAGGTCTCCTCAGTGATGGACGTCCAGTGTCTGTGCACCGTTAACATCGCTGCAGGATGAGGGAGTTTCTCCAAAGTCCCTAAAGTGCCCCCACACTCCCCTCCAGTGTCTCGCTGGTATTCTCACCCTCAGAAACAGCTGATGACACTCCACCTGCTGCCCACTGCAGGACGTGGGGTTCTTCAGTACAGTCCTGGTCCTCTGCTAATGATGCTGCATTGTTTATGTTTCCATGGAAACACCACTGAACATAATTCTGTGATTCAACTCTCTCTCAGCTCAGAGTGTTATTTCTTTTGGAGAGGGTCAATATTTATTATTAAGATTTGGTGAATGATCTTCTGTAATGTGTCTGTAATTTGTCACAGTGTGTTTTCAACTGCAGTCACAGACAGTGAATGAATAAATGAATGTTTTCAACAGTGCTAACTAAACTGAAGCTAAACTATGAGTTTATCATTATTACATACTATATGTGTTACAACTAAAAGACTAATTTGCATTAATTAAAAGCATTAATTTGATGAAAAAACATATGAATGCCTATGTTATTTATTATAACAATAGTTATGTATATTATATTTATGGCTAAACTAAACCTAAATTAAAGTTTTTAATATGTGATTGCTTCCTCTTTTGTTAGAACTGGCTCCTTCTCATCAAAAGCTGAAATCAACCCTGAAGGAAAAGTTCCAGAAAATTAATGAAGGAGTCTCTAATCCTGGAAGCTCAGCTCTTCTGAATGAGATCTACACAGATCTGTACATCACAGAGGGCGGGAGTGGAGAGATCAATACTGATCATGAGGTCAGACAGATTGAGACAGTGTCCAGGAGACCAGCAGCACAGGAGAAACCCATCAAATGCAGCCAGCTCTTTAAAGATAAAGCCATCAGAACTGTGCTGACTAAAGGAGTGGCTGGAATTGGAAAAACAGTCTCTGTGCAGAAGTTCATTCTGGACTGGGCAGAAGGAAAAGAAAACCAGGACGTCCTCTTCATATTTCCACTTCCTTTCAGAGAGCTGAACCTGATGAAGGAGAAAACGCTCAGTCTGATGGAGCTTCTTCATCAGTTTTTCAGAGACACAAATGAATTAAAACCAAGAGACTATGATCTCTACAGAGTCCTGTTCATCTTTGACGGTCTGGACGAGTGTCGACTTCCTCTAGATTTCCAGAAAAATGAGGGATTGTGGGATGTAACACAGTCAGCCTCAGTGGATGTGCTGCTGACAAACCTCATCAAGGGAAATTTGCTTCCCTCTGCTCTCCTCTGGATCACATCTCGACCAGCGGCAGCCAATCAGATCCCTCCTGAGTGTGTCGCCCAGGTAACAGAGGTACGAGGGTTCAGTGACCCTCAGAAAGAGGAGTACTTCAGGAAGAGGATCAGTGACCAGAGCCTGGCCAATCAAATCATCTCCCACATCAAGTCCTCCAGAAGCCTCTACATCATGTGCCACATCCCAGTCTTCTGTTGGATCTCAGTCACGGTTCTAGAGAGGGTTTTGGGTGGAGCAGAAGGTGGAGAAACCCCCAAGACTCTGACTCAAATGTTCACACACTTCCTGATCTTTCAGATCAAACACAAGGAACAAAAGTACCAGGGAAAACAGGAGGTTGATCCTCAGAAAACTAGAGAGAGTGTCCTGGCTCTGGGAAAACTGGCGTTCCAACAGCTGGAGAAAGGCAATCTGATCTTCTACGAGGACGACCTGAGAGAGTGTGGCATTGATGTCAGAGAAGTGTCAGTGTATTCAGGAGTCTGTACCCAGATCTTCAGAGAGGAGTTTGGGCTGTACCTGGGGAAGGTGTTCAGCTTTGTCCACCTGAGTGTCCAGGAGTTTCTGGCTGCTCTTTACGCATTACTCTCCTCCATCAGCAGAGATGAACCAGAACAGAGTTCCACTGATCTCTCTGGGATCTTTAGAGCATCTACCATGTCAGAGTTCCTGAATTCTGCAGTGGACAAGGCCTTACAGAGTGAGAATGGACACCTGGACCTTTTCCTCCGGTTCCTTCTGGGCCTCTCACTGGAGTCCAATCAGACCCTCTTACTAGGAATTCTGACTCAGACAGGAATCAGATCTCACAGCAGAGAGAAGACAGTCCAGTACATCAAGAAGAAGATCAGGGAGAATCCCTCTCCAGAGAAAACAATCAATCTGTTCCACTGTCTGAATGAACTGAACGATCATTCTCTAGTGCAGGAAGTCCAGGCATACCTGAACAGAGGAGGTTCTCTCAGTGGAGTCAGGTTCTCTCCTGATGGTGGTGTTTGTGTTGCTGAATTCAGAAGAAGAACTAGATGTGTTTGACCTGAGGAAATATAATCCATCAGAGGAAGGTGTTCTGAGACTGCTGCCAGTGATCAAAGCATCCAGAAAAGCTGTGTGAGTTCATCATTAATAAATGTTTATTATACTTTTAGATTTACTGCTGAATTTTCTCTCATTGTCTGAAATCCTTACACTGTTTGATTTGTCTTTCTCACCGTCCTCTCTCTCATTTGTCCCTCACTACAACTCCCATGTCTCCACGGGTGATCACATAAATGGGGACATCTGTCCTCCACTCGATATAGGAGGGAAATCCTGACAACATTAAAACTGAAGTGAAGACAACAAAATTAATATACAAATACGTTTTACTATTTATTTTTCCAAACTTGTGCAAAAATATCATGATAAATTTAAAAACAAAAACAAAAAAATACTATAAAAAACTATTATAATCACAAACACCATACATTATATCAGTAATAATACTCGTAATATACTGCATGACCAATCAAAACTACAGTATTAATGCAGTAATTAAAACATTTCATGTTCTTATAATGTGCTAATATACTGCATAGATTATGTCATATCACGTTACTTTTACTAATAACTATTTAAAGCTGGAAGCAAGTGATTATGATACAGAAATGTGCAACTTATAGAAATAACTGATGCTGTAATCATGTTTAGATATATTACAAGATAAGCTACTTACAGTTTTATTTGTGTTGTATTTTTTTATAAAGTGATTCAAGATAAATATAACGTTACTATAAAACATGTAACTACTGAAAGCATTTTGTATTGTTTCATTTTTATCCTGTGTTTAGATGTCGTACATTTCTATTTTCTGAGTTAAACCTCTAAATACACACTGGGTAGCACGATCTGACCAAGTAGCATAACCTGACAGGTATTAGTCTGCTCAGCTAATGGTGCTGCAGTTAGAGAACAGGTTTTGAATAGCGGTGCTATACACACATTTCTGACTAAACATTTGCCCTCACAAATTCCTCACGTTCATGTCATAGCAGCAGTGTCGTATGTTAGTCTGTAATATGTGCATAACATACCTCTCAACAATCACTTAAAGATGGTTAGTAATTGAAAGGTCTTGTGAGAGCAGGTTGGCAATTCTACAAACAAACTGAGAGCAGGGTTGCCAGGTCCAGCAAAAATATCCAGACTAAAGTCCTAGAAATATGGGAGATGGGCAAAATATAAAAACACAACTGAGGTCCAGACCTCTGTCTCCTCGTAGCTGGTTACAGCCATGCTCACACTGTGCACTACACGCACATCAGCAAATACTTATTTATTAATTACCAACACTAGCTTTGTTAGTTTAAGTTAATTTTAATAATAAAACATATTCCAGTAGGGCTGTGTGAGAATGTTATGATACGATACAAATCACGATACAGGGGTTAGGATTTGATATATTTAAAATGTCATCAGAAATTTTTATCTTAGAAATGAAAGAGATTGCAAGATTCCTAAAAATAAACAAAACAAAAAATACATACACAAGTGAACATGTATGTAATATGTATTGCCTTTGTTGTGGAATCCAAAAATTCACAATAAGCTTTCTAAGCCGCTCTAGCTTTCACACATACAGAAACAAACACAACATTAACCAGACTGGTAAAGTCCCAATCAGCACATGTAAGAACAGAGCAAGAAATGATTCTCCTGCACAAGCACTGCTCCACGCTTCATCTCCCACTGTGAGAATGCTCCTGACACAGAAAATCGTCCACAGTGTGCTTCATGTGTTAAAGTACTACTCTGGGACATCTCCGGACCTGAAACTCCGCTGGAGCCCATGCTATACTTGGCCAAAGCCATCAGATAGGTTCAATAATGCTAACATTAGCAGTATGTTCTGAAGTTACTTGTTTACAATGGGGTGGGAGAGTCTAATGACTGAAGACAGTACAACAGCGCACTCTAGCAGTCAGGAGTTTAAAAACTGTCAGAAGGAAATATCAGGCTACAATCATCCAGTGAACATTTTCTAGTTTCAAAAAGAAGGGACCTTATCACCACACCACTTGCTGTATTTACTCTGATTTTACAGACTAGTTGGGTGTAATCTCACAGAGGACTCCTGTGAAACTCTGGGATCAGCTCTACAGTCAGTAAACTCCTCCCTGAAAGAGCTGGACCTCAGTAACAATGACCTGCAGGATTCAGGAGTGGAGCTGCTCTCTGCTGGACTGAAGAGTTCACGCTGTAAACTGGAGACTCTCAGGTAAATCCCTCTGTAAAGTCAATCCTGAAGGAACAAGTAGATTAAAAACTTTAACTCAAGTTACAAACAATATACCAATCCAGTGAACTTATTCTAAATAAAAAAAGAAGCATATGGACAGTATCATCACTCCATGTCTTCATACCATGTGCTGTATTTACGCTCTTTTTTAGACTAGTTGGGTGTAATCTCACCAAGGACTCCTGTGAAACTCTGGGATCAGCTCTACAGTCCGTAAACTCCTCCCTGAAAGAGCTGGACCTAAGTAACAATGACCTGCAGGATTCAGGAGTGGAGCTGCTCTCTGCTGGACTGAAGAGTTTACTCTGTAAACTGGAGACTCTCAGGTAAAACTTTCAAAATATGGGTTTCAAATAAAGTATTGTTTTCAGAATTTGGTATGGAGTTGTTTATTTTATTGAAGTTACACTCATATTTATTTAGAAGTGTTTTTGATTCAGCTTATTAATTTATCTTTTCAAAGCCACATTACTGTTTTTCAAAATCTTATCTTTTCTTTCCTTTCTCTTTCTTATTATTATTCTATTCGCAAAATGTAAAATGCTACTCCTCCAAGGGTTTTCATGCTACAGCCACAAAATGTCACATAGTCATAGATCCTATACCAACTCAGGTTGCTTGTGCTTTTTGGATCCAACTTACGGATTTTATGAGCTTCTAAAGTGGGAATTTACCCCATAGCAATACATTGGCCAAAATTTCAACATTTCAAGTTGAAATGTGATTTAAAATGGTCTGTCCCAGACACACCGAGATGCAACACATCTCGCACTCATCCATTTGTGTGTTTTTACCCTGCAATGATGCCAGCAATACATGACAAGCCAAATTCACAAAGTTCTTGAATTTTCACCCTCTAGTTTAATATTTTATGTACAAACCGGATTCCAAAAAAGTTGTGACACTAAACAAATTGTGAATAAAAACTGAATGCAATGATGTGGAGGAGCCAACATCTAATATTTTTTTCAGAATAGAACACGAATCACAGATCAAAAGTTTAAACTGAGAGAATGTATCATTTTAAGGGAAAAATATGTTGTTTCAAAATTTCATGGCGTCAACAAATCCCAAAAAAGTTGGGACAAGGCCATTTTTTACCACTGTGTGTCATCCCCGCTTCTTCTTACAACACTCAACAGACATCTGGGGACAGAGGAGACCAGTTTCTCAAGTTTAGACAGTTTCTCCCATTCATGTCTAATACAGGCCTCTAACTGTTCAATCATCTTGGGCCTTGTTTGTCGCACCTTCCTCTTTATGATGCGCCAAATGTTCTCTATAGGTGAAAGATCTGGACTGCAGGCTGGCCATTTCAGTACCTGATCCTTCTCCTACGTAGCCATGATGTTGTGATTGCTGCAGAATGTGGTCTGGCATTTCTTGTTGAAAAATGCAGGGTCTTCCCTGCAAGAGATGACGTCTAGATGGGAGCATATGTTGTTCTAGAACCTGAACATAGTTCTCTGCATTAATGGTGCCTTTCCAGACATGCAAGCTGCCCATGCCACAAGCACTCACGCAACCCCATACCATCAGTGATGCAGGCTTCTGAACGGAGCATTGATAACAACTTGTGTTATCCTTGTCCTCTCTGGTCCGAATGACATGGCGCCCCAGTGTTCCATAAAGAACTTCAAACTGTGACTCATCTGACCACAGAATAGTCTTCCATTTTGCCACACTCCATTTTAAAAGACCCCTGGCCCAGTGCAAACGTCTGAGCTTGTGGAGCTTGCTTAGAAATGGCTTCCTCTTTGCACTGTAGAGTTTCAGCTGACAATGGCAGATGGCACGGTGGATTGTGTTCACTCCCAGCAGGCACAGGACATCAATTTGACATCAGAAACGCATTGGTCTTTAACGTTGGACAGATGTTGAGTTTTAGTTGGAAATGAAAATTGGGTTGACGTCTAAACCCAACGTTTCTTTGACAACAAGCTTCAACGTTGGACAGATGTTGAATTTTTGTTGGAAATTAAATTGGGTTGACGTCATAGCCTGACGTTGCCTTGACTACAATTTTCAACGTTGGACAGACGTTGAATTTTAGTTGGAAATTAAAATTGGGTTGACGTCTAAACCCAACATTTATGTTATATCAAGACTCAACGTTGGATAGATGTTGAAATATGGTTAGTAATCAAAATCAGATATTACTTAAAAATTAATGTAAGGATGACATCAAGCTCCAATGTTGTATAGATGTTGTTTTAGTTGTAAATGAAAATCAGGTCAACGTCTAAACCCAATATTAAACACAACACTGGTGTGACATCAAGACTCAACATTGGTTAGATGTTGAAATATGGTTAGTAATCAGATATTACCAAAAATTAAAGTTAGGATGATGTCAAGCTCCCATGATTTATAGACATTGATATGATGTTGGAAATAAAAGTTGGGTTGACATCAAAACCCAACATTGGTTAGATGCTGAATCATGGTTAATCATTAAAATCAGATTTAACTCAAAAGTTACATCAGGATTTCATAAAGCTACAATGATGATTTGTTTTTGGAAATGAACACTTGGTTGATGTCAAAATCCATCTTTGGGTAGATGCTAAATTATGGTAGGTAATCAAAGTCAGACATCACTTAAAATTTAACATGATGACATCAAGCTCCAATGCTACACTGTAAAAAATAAAAAACTTGTAAATTTTACAGTAAATTTTACAGCAGATTTCCCAGCCATTTACTGTATTTTTACAGGAACACTAATGTATATCAACTTTACAAAATACTACTGTAATTGAATAACACAACACTTTACTGTAAATATTGGGATTTACCAAATCACACAAATAGTGACCATAACCCATCATGAAAAATGTAATAAAAAAAATATGTAATCTGGATTACTAAAACTTTGTATTTCAAATATCATCAGTGAACCCAACATGTTACTGATCAGCCACACTTAGAGTCAGTTTTGCGTTGAACATGACCCTTTAAATAAAATTATATTCAAAGTCCATCAGTCAGTTTCTTTAAAGAGAGGATACACACGGATGCATGGTTCAGGACTTCTTGGTTGCTCTTGACGTTGACCACCCCTGGGGATTTGTACCAATGAGGCATCTATAAAAAAAATTCCATAATTAGTAACATAGCATGTGGAAATAAAGGCACAAAAAAGTTGCAATAAAAATTGTGTACACACAGCTTAGAGGATACAGTAAGGGGAAGATCAGATGGCATCATGGGCAAGACAATTTTTAAAACTAAACATAGCACAAAATTTATGTTTGGTAGATTATAACTTTGTTGTATCAATGCTTCTTGGCAATAAATCTTATACTGTTGGAATCCTGTTAATTTCCATTTGAAATGGTGCCACAATTGTAAGGAACAAGCATTTATGGGATGAGCAGTAGAGATGAGTATGTGGGTTGTGCCCATTAAACATTAGCCCTATCCTCTCTGCCGATGCCAAACAGCTTATTCTGCCATTGACTCGTTTGGTGGGTTGTGACTGGCTGATTGAAGTTTGAAGAAACAAGACATATTGGCAATCTAATAATTTATTCATTTAACAAATAGGAGTCTCAATAGCGTGTGGAAGAACCATAAACAGCCAAAACAGCCCAGTACCTTCTCCTCATGATGGTCACCAGCCTGGTTACACACTGCTGGTTATACACGTGGTTGTGTTGGTCACTGTGGCATGAACAGCACGCCCAAGCTGATCCCACAAGTGTTCATTGGGGTTGAGGTCAGGAGCTGGCAGGCCATTCCATCCTCTCCACTACCAAATTCTGGAGGTAGTCTCTGATAAACACCGCTCTGTGGAGGATAGGATTTGGTCCCAGACTCTGGAGATATGGGATTGACACTGGTTGTATAATTTCATCTCAACATCTTTTTCTGCATTGACAGTGCTTCCAATGATGATAAGCCTTGTTTTTTGAGTGCAGGATACACCATCACACCATCACACAAAATAAGCTGTTTGGCACTGGCAGTGAGTATTTGACACATTTTTCACTGGCGCAACCCACAGGATCAGCTCTACTGCTCATCCCACAAAAGCATGTTTCTTAAAAATGTGGCACCATTTAAGGACCCTATGTATATAGCTATTTTGTCATTCCACTTTTTATTCAGTGCCTCTTTCAGTTGCATTTAAACAGTAATTATGTGACATAGCCATATTGAATATGTTGTTTTATTTTCTAAAGACCCTTCGCTACTCAAATATGTAATCACTTGAGGTTTTCATGCTGACCGATGAAGTATTTTTTCCATAAATTGGTCATGTTTTGACCAAACTTTTACTAGCGCCTGCTTTTTTTTCATATTTCTCAATGTACAGCCTTGAAATCTTACTTCCACATCAGATATCTTGACACAGATTGTTAGTGTGAGGTGTCTGTTAGTTGAAAACATAAGAATTTTTGATGGTAATTTATTACATCTCATATTACTGTGACAAAATAAATTTGTAGCATCAGACGGACATATTTTTCTTGATATTCTAAGCTCTGGGATGTATGACTGATAAAGCTCTGACAGTCACAGCAGGCCCAGACTTTCAGGAATTTAGTTCAGGGCAAATATGGACAATATCTCAACAAATAAAAAATATTTTGGTACTTTGGCAGTTTTCTCAGCTGCTGATAATAATAAGAGTTATTATTATTATCTTTTAGAAATATGATGAAATAAAACTTGTTTATTTAGAAAACACACAATAAATAATTATTTAAGTTTTTAGTTTATATTTGTTGATCTAATGCAATATTATTTGATGTGAAACCTACAAATACCTTGAAAAACTATAAATCAATAATAGTAATATGTTTTTGCTGATGACTCATATTTTTCTGCCCAGAGACAGTGGGTTGACGTCATGTGAGTCAAAACGAAACTGAAAGTAAACACCGTCTTTCTTGTCCCTATGCAGCATCTTCATTTATGATTATAGTGAATATGATTACAATCTTTCATGACAATAACATAACACACAGATTTTGAAGGAGCGCCTTGATTTTTAGGTGGTATTTCACACTGGATTACTCTCAGAGGCTTCACAGCACCGCAATGAGAGCGCTATTTTTAGAAACGATAGGATCTGCACTTTCTAACGGTATACGGAGCTCACAGACGCATTCAGACATTCAAGACTTACAAAGCTGATTATATAAGTTGTGTTTCTACCACTGCAGACTGCGGAGTTCGAGTTGAAAGGGTTAAAAGGGAAATTAACAGTAATGTAACGTATAAGGTATACGTTTTATTGGCAAGAAGCACTATTACAACAAAGAAATAATCTACCAGACACAAATTTCCTTACTTTTTGTGCTATGTTTAGTTTTCTGCAAGTAATCAGATGAAATGAGTGAGATAAAGATGAATTACATTAATAATTACAGTTAGATAATGCAGCATGTCCTATTTGGTGCTAAAAATAAACACTAATACTTTACATTGTATTTTGTTATGGGTTTCATAATGTCATATCATATCATATATCTCCATTTCTTTTAGGCATATCGAGATATGAATATTTGGTCATATCGCCCAGCCCTAGTTGTCGCTTGCTCACACTTTTTGCAGTGAAGACTGAGAATAGATATTAATACGAACTCAACAAAAACATTTTTTTCTTAAAGTACTGCAATTTCAATTTGATACATGATCTAAAAGCCATGTAGACAGATATGCTATGCAATAATTCAATGTATCATAGTAATCAGAAAATCCTGTATTTGACCTTTAATTTCACATATCAAAAGCACAATTTTCAACTGGATCAAATGATTCCCACAATGACCCTGATTAGAATTAAATGGTTGCAGCAGATGAATGAATGATTGAATGAATGACCAGTAACTGCTCTTCATAATAATTTCATAAACAATTATCCAACAGAAACGGGTCAAAATTTTAATAATTTAATAATAATCATAATAATAATAATAATCTTAAAATTTTACCTTCAGATAATTTTTTTATCCATTTTCATACATGGGGTTTCTGCATCAGTAAAGTTATCATATTTCAAGGTTTTTATATTTATTAATACTTTTAATTACAGGTAAGATAACATAAAATAGAGGCTAGTTTAATTCAGAGAAGGAAGTAAATAAGTAGAGAGAGAAAGAAAATAAAAAAATTAAAAGAATAAAATTTTTTACTTCTGGATTAACTCAATTATACATTAAATTTCCTGTCGATAATGGAGATTGAAATTTTAGTACAAGGAGAATAGGGCTGCCTTTCCAGCAATTAATGGAGGCTTGAGCAAACATAGGTCACTTGTCCTTCCACTGTCAGCAAATATCTTGCATTGGTCAAAAATTCCACTGTAATTATAATTCAAATGTTTCTTAAACATTTGTCATTCTGGAGTATTTTGACAAATCTTGCAATTATATATACATACCCAGAAAAACATCTGAGGACTCACAGGCAGGTTAAGGGTTTCAAAATCAGCAGCTGTGTCACTTGCCTAAATGATGAGAATATCAATTCTTTTAAGTCTTCAACATTTACCATTGCAGTTTTCAATGACATGTCAAATTAAAACCTATATGATACAGCCTAGTCTAGTTTCAGTTTTGCTGTTTTAATGATACCTGTAAATGTGAGCCTTAAATGCAGCCAACTTGTCATGGCACGACAAGACTCTCCACATTTAAAACATAGTACAGAGAAATAAGATGTCATTTCATATGCACTACAAAAATCAACACACTACATTTGTGATCACAGAACTGGTAGCCAACATTTAGTATTTAGACACTTTGAATTTAATACTCATAACTAAACTCTGATAAATAATTAAAATGTACACACAAAAACACTTAGCCAAGCTAATTAATTTACTAGTTTTGTATACCTGGCTAGCAAGTAGGTTCTTCCCTTTAAAATCTTACTATGAACTAAATAACAAAAATAGGAGTCTCAAATCAGATTTGGAATAGTACGGAGCCCCTAAAGGGACTGGGGGAAAAATAAAAAGAGAGGGAAAAGAGTTCCCTCACAAATATTTGCATTCCCTCACAAACATAATTGCATTCCCTCGCAAATACATTTCGCTCCTTTGCAAATGTTTTATGATACACAATTGTCTTTGTTACTGAGCCCCTAAAAGGGACTTGGGGGAAAAAGACTTTTGCGTTCCTTTGTAAACACAATTGCGTTCCCTCGCAAATAGTTTTGGAGCCCACAATGTGCAAATACATTGTGGGCTCCATAGTACTGTGCTTGCTGTTGATCTTTGATCTTGGACTGAAATATAAAGACATAACATCTCTTCTTAGTAGAAAACTTGGATATGTTATTGGGGAGCGCCAACTGAAATGTTTGTTGCTGTGTTGTTAGTTGCTATGAAATGAGGATGAGAGAATTTAAAGTGCAAGCGCATGGACAAAGGTTACCTGAACAGTATAGAGATACAGACAATGAACAGTTTCCAAACAGTGGGAGAGAAAGGAGAGTGAACACCCACATAAATGTGTAGCTATTGGTAGTGTATTGGAGTAATGTGTGTATGTATGTAAAAGTCAGTTCTGGCAGAATATGGTATCCTGTTTTACTGCAGCTTTAAAAAAACAAAATAACCAGATAAAACAAAATGCATGGTGTAGCTACCATGTCTCTCTAAAAGTCAATCCTCAACATGCCCTGAGATCTCTCTGTGTTGTGCCACTGCCTTACTCCCTCCATCTTTTTATTGAATGACTGGATTTTTGCGAGAGACTTTGCTTGGTAAAGGTTTTTCGTTAAGATTATTAGCTTGACCACTACCCCAGTCAATAACAATAAAAAAGCCCAGCCGTCCACACTTTTACTTTCTTTCATGAAGCCGCCTACATCTCATACACCTGTTAGTATGGAGATACGTGGAACTACGGCGTTCTGACTAGCACTTTCAGGATGCCACTAAATGTATATAAACTTGTTGTTCACAACTTTCTCTGATGTTTGGCAGTTCCTTACAGATGTATGAACGATTCGCACTGGCAATGAAATTGTGTGTTAGTAGAGATAAATAAATACATATATAATATCTGTTTCAAGTGGCTGGATTTCCCTGGAAACTGCACTGTCCTGATGTGTTGACTGAGCCACAAAGACAATTGTGCATCATAAAACATTTGCAAAGGAGCGCAATGTATTTGCAAGGGAACGCAAAATGTTTTGCGAGAAAACGCAATTGTGTTTGCGGGGGAATGCACACATTTGCAAGGAAACGCAAATATTTGCAAGGAAACGCAAAAACAAAAGTCTTTTTTTTTTCCCCCAGTCCCTTTAGGGGCTCCGTAGAATGGAGCTCAAAATTCTGCAGCAAAATACAGTAGCCTATAATTCTCAATACGACACAAAGTAAAATCTATTTCACAGCAAAATCTCCCCCCATGTTGCACCTTATTCACACCAGACACTCCAAATATGTATTAGCTAATAATCTGGAATGGAGTTTGTCTGTAGCTAACATTACATGTTCTACGTTTACAATTCTCTGTTATAATGAACGTAGCTAATTTTACCAAAGGGACCAATATCAATGACCAGAATCCCTTTCCATCTCTATGTTTATATTTCCCTCTGTTCTCTTCTTTAAAAAGCATTATTCTGCAAGCTAACTAAAACTTGAATACTACCAGCAGAAGGCTAAAACTGGACTTTGAGGACTTTACAATTGTTTGTACAGTTAAATAATCGTTCTCTACCTGGTGGTCTCTACTGCGCTAAATATAAATAAATCATGCTACGACTGACCTGTCCTTTCACCGGCAGCCTGATTTAATGGAGCAGAACCCTCTCTTTGTTTTCTTCCCGCTTCTTCTCTCCTACCTTTCCCTCAGCCTCCTGCTTGTAACCCATCACAAAACTGGTGATATCTCAGGTTCCAATCCCCTCCAACAGACTAATTTGAGGGGGGAAACGCCAGTTGACAATACCTGCGATGAAAAAACAATTAACATATTTTGGGAGCAAACAAGTGCTCCCAATCTAGGCAGGCAGGAACACAAGGCAGGAACAAACCCTGGAGGGGTCGCCAGTCCTTTGCAGTGTGACACACACTCATACATTCACACCTATGGACAGTTTTGAGTCACCAATCCACCTAAAAACACACCAAACTACTCACACTCACCGGCACTCCAGGACCCTAGAGCTGCGTGACAGCGACAGTACCTGAAGCACCATTATGCTGCCCCAAGCTGCAATGTTAAGAATCCAAAATGCAGTGTCTTCAAAACATCATTCTGATGCCATATTGACATAACAAAATTCAATTGTGAGATACCATGGTCTTCTCTGGATTCTCTGGTCTTGTCTTGTCTACCCGGGGTCTCTCTAACGCCGCTCTTCGAATTACAAATCAGAAATGGAATTGATCAGCTGGTCTCTCAACGCATTTGACACCATCTTCTCAAGGAGAAGTTTGGGCACGTGGGAGCCCTCATGTCCTGATGGAACGACGCTGGCTGGATATACCATGGATGGATGGGAGAAGTGGCGCGTGGTATGTCTCTCTCCATTGAGGACATCGAAGATGTATACCTATTTTGTTTTATGATCGTGGGATTTCTGCTGATTGGATTAGGTGGTGCCCTGGTCTATCGGAAAATTAGAAGAGTTGAGTTAGTTGTAAACAGCCCAAAGAAACTGACCAACATGATTGATGGGATGGGCAGAGCCGTTGGCGCACAGACTGGGACTGTGAGTAGAAGCTTTGATTCCATCAAGGAGCAACTAACGGCTTTGAACGCCAAGATTGAACGTCTGGAAGACCAGTGCAAAATTGGAACTTTGAATCAGAGGGACTATTAGCTCAAAATTCAGCTAACATCTCTGATTCTAACAAGCTGAACTTTATCTGTTTTGGCTGCCCCTGCTATCAGTGGCCTTGGCTGCTGATAGTTTCAACTCCTCCAGAAGGAACGTCGTCATGGAGATCCGCTGCACCTCCCCTGTCTGAGCTGTGGGCTCAAGGACACGTGACTGCTACTACATCTGGACATTTTCACGAACTGAACCTGCCCCCCCCCCTTGAACACGCCTTCTACTGCTTATGTCTACATCACTGAAACTATCTGTGTGTACTGCTTTGTGTGCTAAAGGTGTTGTTTTTTTCAAGATCACACACTGTGCTTCTCAAGGCACAGTCTGGGACCTACTTTTTTTTACCACCACTTCCCTGTTGTAATCCTGCTGTTTTTCTAACTGTAAGATGGCGCGGTGCATCTGCTGCCATCGCGTCTGTTGCGCAGACCTAACCCCTGTTGGGCGAGTGGACAGACGAAACAATCTTTTTTCGCTGCAATGTTGTATTTGTATAACTTTGTATGTGACAATAAATTGAATCTAATCTAATCTAATCTAATCTAACCATGACCAAAATCTTCCAAATGTCACATCCAATTTAAAGTTAGAGGAAGTGTTATTATAATATATTGGGTTTATTTTTTATGTAAAATTATAGAATTTAAAATTATAGTCATTTAAAATTAGTTTGAGGAGATCAAAAACTACTGAGATGTTCTTCAGTGGGCAATAATCTGAGAGGTCCAATGGTGGACCAGCAGTGGCCTACCATCAGTGGGTTACCAACATTTTCAAGCCATTGGACAGGTATATGCTTGCCGTCTTAAGAACACAAAACACACTGTATAAAATTGCTGTAGCGAGTTTGCTACTGTATTGTACTGTATTTATAAATACAGTATTTTACTGTGTATTATAATGCATCCTGGGTAACAGACTGGAAGCAGCAATGAAGCAACTAGCTTTACAGTATTTCACTGTATTGTGAGCTGGGGAGGCTGAGGACTGCACATGGCATCTAAAGGTGAGTAACTTATTTACACCATTTATTTAACACTTATTTTATTATTTTGACAACGAAAATATAGCTTAGATTGCTTTTGACAATTTGTTTATTATAAAATTTTGGTCATCCGATGTCACGACCAGCATTCAACCGGATATCAATGTCTTTTGACGTTGGTGGCCAGCTGGGCTGACAATGCTTTCTGGAAGTATTCCTGAGCCCATTCTGTTATTTCCTTGACTGTGGCATTCCTGTTTCCTGAGATCACGAGCATCCAGTAGAGTTTTATGGCCTTGACCCTTACGCACAGCCATTGTTCCAGATTCTCTGAATCTTTTGATGATGTTATGCACGGTTGATGATGATAACTTTACATTTACATTTACATTTATGCATTTGGCAGACAAAGCAACTTACCAAGGAGGATCTAACATTCAAACTACAGCACAAATTATACAGAATACCTTACATTGAGTGCAATATGCCAGGAAGTAATAAGTGCATTAAAGAAAGACTTTTAGTGCAAAAAATACTTTCGGAAGAGTTGGGTTTTCAAGGATTTCTTGAATGCGGAGATGGTTTCTGTTGCTCTGATAGTGCTTGGAATCTCATTCCACCAGCGTGGTACCAGAGATGAGAATAGCCTCGACTGACCTGTATGGGGGGTTGGCCGTGTTAGTAGGCGCTCCTTTGAGGAACGGAGAGGGCGGGCGCTAACATATGGTCTTAAGAGTCTATTGAGGTAGATTGAAGCAGAACCAGTGAATACTCTGAAGGCCATCTTTAGTGATTTAAATTTGATGTGAGCAGCTAAGAGTAGCCAATGCAGCTCAACTAATAGGGGTGTGACATGTGCTCTTTTAGGCTGGTTGAAAACCAGGCGTGCTGCAGCATTCTGGATCATCTGTAGCGGTCTCACAGCACAGGCCGGAAGACCTGTCAGGAGGGCGTTGCAATAGTCAAGACGAGAGATTACTAATGTCTGAACAAGGAGCTGTGTTGCATGTTGAGTTAGATATGGCCTAATCTTCCTTATGTTGAATAGGGAGAAGCGGCACGATCGAGATACAGTGGTAAAGTGATCTGCGAAGGTCAGCTGGTCATCAACCATGGTTGGAGTCAAGAAGGTTATGTTGGGAGAGGAATTTTGTTGTCTGCTTAAAGACAGCTCTTTCAATGATTTTAGACAGGAAGGGGAGGAGAGAGACTGGTCGGTAGTTCTCTACTATAGAAGGAGTAAGAGAAGGTTTTTTGAGTAGAGGTCTTACTTGAGCTTGCTTGAAGGTGTTTGGAAATGTTCCAGAGGTTAGTGAAGATTTGATTACATGAGTGGCTGCGGACACAATGCACGGAGCTATGGTTTGCAGTAGGGTGGTAGGAATGGGTGGTATGTAGGACGGCCGCCTCTAAGAAGATTTGATACCTCGTCTTCTGTGAGAGGAGTGAAAGAAGGGAAGGAAGCAGTAGGTTTAGGAGGATTCAAAGGGAGAGCTGGAGGCTGTGTAGAAGGGTCAGAAAACCAGCTGCTGATTGCAGCAACTTTGCTGGTGAAGAAGTCAGCAAATGCGTCAGCATTGAGGTTGGTTGCAGGTGGTGGAGGTGGAGGGTTCAGTAGAGACTTGAAGGTTGAAAACAGCTTCCGGGTGTCAGTAGCATTGATGATTTTGTCTTTTTTGCAGAGGTGACGTTTGATGAGAAGTCTGACAGCAGAGATTGCAGTTGTGTCAGGTGTGATGGGTCTTTTGTTTTTTGCCAGCAGCTCTGAGGTTAGTGTGCATTGATCGAAGGGAGTCAGTAAGCCACTGGTGGGGGCGCCATGGGTCTTGCAGGTCTGGTAGTCAAAGGGCACAGGCGATCCAAGCAGGAGCTCAGTGTTTTGCAGAGTGACTCTGTGGTGTCATTGACTTCAAGAGATGAGAAGGTGCTGGGGGATGGGAGAGCAGAAGTCACAGGGGCAGATAATTGGGTGGAATATAGGTTGTGGAATTGGGTGGAAGATAGGTTGTGGAGATTGCGCCAGAAGGGGACAGAGGGAGCGGACACAATGGGTTGCATTGAGCTGAATAAAGTAATGGTTAGAGAGATGTAGAGGAGTAACTTTTACAAAGTTAATTAAGCAGTGTTTGGTGAGAATGAGATCAAGTGCATTACCTTCTTTGTGAGTTGAAGGGATGCATACATGTTGTAGCTCGCAGAAATTGGGTGAGTGAGAAGAAATCAGCAGCGGCCGGAGTGTCTAGGTGGATGTTCATGTCACAGAGAATGAGCATGGCACAGTCATGTTCAGGAATGGAAGAAAGCAGGGTGTCTACTTCTTCTAGGAAATCACCCAGTTGCCCTGGGGGACGATATACAGCGATCACATATATTTTTACAGGTATGGCATGGAATTCGAAGGAGCTGTACGAGCTGTACAAGACTGATGATTCAAACTTGGTATATTTCCATGTGTTGTAAATCAATAGCCCCGTACCACCACCTTGTTTACCAGGCCGTGGGGTATGGGAGAATCTGTAGTTGATGGAGAGAGCAGTGGGGGTAGCGCTGTTTTCCGGTTTGATCCAAGTCTCAGTGAGGGCTAGGATGTCTAGCGAAAGATGGTTTGCATAGGCGGAGATGAAGACTGCTTGGTTTACCACAGACTGACAGTTCCATAGACCTATTGACAAGGAATTGGTTATGGGTGTGGATGTGTGATATAGAGAGCGAAGGTTATCGAGGTTTCATTTCCGTCTGTGGAAGTAAAAGTGCCTGCAAGTTCCAGAGAGAGCAGAGATGGGGTAGAGACACATTGTGGAAGGAGAAAAAATAGGCTTTGTTTGTTTGGTGGCCTCGCTTGGGGGAATGTCTTCACACCAGAAAGGCTGAACACAAAGGCTGACGCTTCAGAGTCTTTGACTTAAAAGTCTTTGCTATTTTACGCTGGGTAACACCATTCTGGTATTGCTGCACTATCTTTCTGTGTAACAATGGTGGAATTGGTGATCCTCTTACCATCTTGGCTTCAGAGAGACACTGACACTCTGAGAAGCTCTTTTTATACGGAATCATGTTGTCAATTGACCTAATTAGTGTTAACTGGTCTTCTAGCTGTTCGTTATATGCTCAATTTCCTTTTTCCAGCCACTTATTGCTGCTTGTCCCAAATTTTTTGGGATTTGTTGACACTGTGAAATTTTGAATCAACATATTTTTCCTTTAAAATGTTACATTTACTCAAATTAAACTTTTGATCTGTCATCTATGTTCTATTACAAATAAAATATTGACATTTGCCATCTCCACATCATTGCATTCAGTTTTTATTCACAATTTGTTTAGTTTCCCAACTTTTTTGGAATCCGGTTTGTATATTTTTGAGAATATTTAATTTTTTTTTAGTAGTACGTCACACGCTACAGCCAATAAGGTGATTGATTACTTTGATAAGCTCGGGTAACTCTGCTGATCTGGACCCAGTTCTTCTTTTTGGGTCAAGCAGGCATCATGAGCAGAAGGCATCCATAGAAGAAAGGAAGATAGACAAAAAAAATGGATTTATGTAATAAAAAGCTGCAGTGCTAGCAATTAAACCCCCTTACCCTAAAATATCGAGCTGGTGGACCTGGGAAGCCCTCAGTGGCGAAGAGGAGCATTAATAGCTGTAGGGTGACCAGATCTGGGATGGTGAAAAAGAAGACACACGTCTCGTGGGGGGTGGGGGGTGGTTGATGAGCTCTCATCCCTCGCTGCTGTTGTAGGCTTAGCTTAACCGATATGTGTGCTTTTAGGTCCTTTACACCTTTATTTACTACAAAAAAACATGGGAATTTCTTTTTAATTCATCTGAGAACTTACATTTACGTTTCCGTATAGCTGCTTAAGAAGAGGGTGGGTACATGAGCTTTGCCTGATGTAAACAAGGACTACTGATGTGCAGACTGACCGATTAAATGTTTACAGAGAAGGTTATCGACCAATAACGGTAGCTCTACAGTCAGACCATGCAATCCGAAGATTTTAGGCTACTTCACCACTCCCCCTTCTCACTCAAGCGAACCAAATTGAGTAGGGGAGGTTGGGACTAGTTTGTGAATGAAACTCTTCTTGAAATTCTAATTAAGTTCTAGAAAAATAAAATCCCGGACGTCTGTGAAATTCCGCCTGGACATTTATTTAAGTCTAAAAAAGAGGACATGTCCAGGTAAGAGAGGATGTCTGGTCACCCTAATAGCTGGGATACACTGAGTATTGCATCAGCGAGTTAATTGAGGAGTTGGTGTGTTCTCCCTGCATCAGCGTGGGTTTCCTCCGGGTGCTCTGGTTTCCTCCCACAGTCCAAAAACACACATTGGTAGGTGGATTGGCAACTCAAAGTGTCCATAGTCCACAGGTGTGCATGTGCGTGTGTCTGTGTTGCCCTGTGAAAGATTGGCACCCCCTCCAGGGTGTATTCCTGCCTTGCACCCAATGATTCCACATAGGCTCTGGACCCACCGCGACCCTGAACTGGATAAGCGGTTACAGATAATGAATGAATGAATATAGTAATAACAGTAATATAATAGGTATTAGTCATATTGAATATCCTGCCTGTTTTATTTTATTTTATTTTGTAATATATTATTTACCTTTTCATTAAAAGGAGGCTTTCCCTAACCTCAAAATCTAAGAGCAGTGGTGCAGTGGTGCAGTGTCATCTCTTGCAAGGTGTCATCCTTGGCTCTGTAGATGATCGTAGGTTTTTCTGATTGGCCCACAGTATTATTTTATATTTCTTGTTAATTAACCCTAGATACTTACCTTTGGTATTTAGCCCTGGTATTTAAATGTTGGAAAATACTAACTCATTACTATTTTCTAGTAATTGCTACATTTCTACTTTGTCTTGGGTCCATTCTAAATGTTTTATAACTATGTCCTGCTGCTCAGAATAAAACATATATTTTAACATGTACTAATTAAAAGTAAAAAAAAAACTGTAATTTTAGCTGTAGTGTGTGTTTTGTAAAAGCACTGATTCATTTATAAAAGACTTTAGTAATGTGTGTGTGTGCGTGTGTGTACTGTACAAACCAGATTCCAAATAAGTTGGGACACTATACGAATTGTGAATAAAACCTGATTGCAATGATATGGAGATGGCAAATGTCAATACTTTATTCGTAATAGAACATAGATGACAAAAGTTTAATCTGAGTAAATGTAACATTTTAAAGGAAAAATATGTTGATTCAAAATTTCACAGTGTCAATAAATCTCAAAAAAGGTGGGATAAGTAGCAATAAGTGGCTGGAAAAAGGAAATTGAGCATGTAACATACAGCTGGAAGACCAATTAACAATAATTAGGTCAATTGACAACATGATTCCGTATAAAAAGAGCTTCTCAGAGTGTCAGTGTCTCTCTGAAGCCAAGATGGTAAGAGGATCACCAATTCCACCATTATTGTGCAGAAAGATAGTGCAGCAATACCAGAATGGTGTTACCCAGCGTAAAATAGCAAAGACGTTTAAGTTATCATCATCAACTGTGCATAACAGCATCAAAAGATTCAGAGAATGTGGAACAATTGCTGTGCATAAGGACCAAGGCCATAAAACTCTACTGGATGTTTGTGATCTCCAGGCCCTTAAACATCACTGCACCTCAAACAGGAATGCCACTGTCAAGGAAATAACAGAATGGGCTCAGGAATACTTCCAGAAAGCATTGTCAGTAAACACAATCCACCATGCCATCCGCTGTTGCCAGCTGAAACTATACAGTGCCAAGAGGAAGCCATTTCTAAGCAGGCTCCACAAGCTCAGATGTTTGCACTGGGCCAGGGGTCTTTTAAAATGGAAGACTGTTCTGTGGTCAGATGAGTCACGATTTGAATGTCATCCGGACCAGAGAGGACAAGGATAACCGAAGTTGTTATCAATGCTCCGTTCAGAAGCCTACATCACTGATGGTATGGGGTTGCATGAGTGCTTGTGGCATGGGCAGCTTGCATGTCTGGAAAGGCACCATTAATGCAGAGAATTATGTACAGGTTCTAGAACAACATATGCTCCCATCTAGACGTCATCTCTTTCAGGGAAAACCCTGCATTTTCCAACAAGATAATGCCAGACCACGTTCTGCAGTAATCATAACATCATGGCTACGTAGGAGAAGAATCCGGGTACTGAAATGGCCAGCCTGCAGTCCAGATCTTTCATCTATAGAGAACATTTGGCGCATCATAAAGAGGAATGTGCGGCAAATAAGGCCCAAGATGATTGAACAGTTAGAGGCCTGTATTAGACATGAATGGGAGAGCATTCCTATTTTTAAACTTGAGAAACTGGTCTCCTCTGTCCCCAGACGTCTGTTGAGTGTTGTAAGAAGAAGGGGGGATACCACACAGTGGTAAAAAAATGGCCTTTGTTAACACCATGAAATTTTACATTTTTAAACTTTTGATCTGTGATTTGTGTTCTATTCTGAATAAAATACTAGATGCTGGCACCTCCACATCATTGCATTCAGTTTTTATTTACAGTTTGTTTAGTGTCCCACCTCTTTTGGAATCCGGTTTGTACTACAGCTGTTGTTTCTTTGTGTAAAGTCCATCTGTTCCTTTCTGCAGATTGTCTGGGTGTATGATTACAGATGAAGGCTGTTCTTCTCTGGCTTTAGCTCTGAAATCAAACCCCTTCCACCTGAGAGAACTGGATCTGAGCTACAATCACCCAGGAGAATCCGGAGTGAAGCTGCTCTCTGATCTACTACAGGATCCACACAGTGCACTGGAGAAACTACAGTGAGGGTCTCTCTGTCTCTGCCTCTCTCTTCCTTTCTCTCTCTCTATTTCTCTCTCACTCTCTCTCTCTTACATATAGAGAGCCTGACACCACTTACACAACTACACGAGATTAATCATGTGTTTGTTATAATGACTGTTGTTAAGATAAGAAGATAACACTTCATTGATTCTGAAGGAAATTTTAGTGTCACAATACTGTACATAGTGCACAAGAGAAGACAAACAGAAAGAAATAACAGTAAACAGAGATATAGAAATAGGTTACAAGAGTTACTGTAGCACAACAAAATGACTGGCATGTGGATGGTGGAGCTGAGAGAGTGGACAGTGAGTGGACACCGTGTGTAACTGTAGAACTACAGAGTGACCGGCGTGTGGACATCGGAGCTGAGAGAGAAGACAGTGAGTGGACAAGGTGTGTAACTGTAGAACTACAGAGTGACTGGCATGTGGACGGTGGAGCTGAGAGAGTGGACAGTGAGTGGACACGGTGTGTGACTGTAGAACTACAGAGTTACCGCAGTGTGGATGGTGGAGCTGAGAGAGAGGACAGTGAGTGGACACGGTGTGTAACTGTAGAACTACAGAGTGACCGGCGTGTGGATGGTGGAGCTAAGAGAGTGGACAATAAGTGGACACGGTGTGTAACTGTAGAACTACAGAGTGACCGGCGTGTGAACGGTGGAGCTGAGAGAGTGGACAGTGAGTGGACACGGTGTGTAACTGTAGAACTACAGAGTGACCGGCGTGCGGACGGTGGAGCTGAGAGAGGACAGTGAGTGTAGAAACAAGGAGGTGTTCATTATGTTATGGCTGATGGGTGAACACACTCCTGTAAGTTTGAGCTGTAAAACCACAGAAGTACAGCCCCCCACTGCGGTGATGAGGAGGAGGAGCTGAAGCCCGCGGGGGGCATCACATGACCCCGGTGTTGGGGGAATGCGCTTATTGTTACAGCCCTCATTTCAGGTCGATGTGGAGTTTAATGAGTTTATAAATGTGTGTATTTGATCTTTAGAGTCCAACACGGAGGAATCAGCAGAATGAGACCAGGACTGAAGAAATGTAAGATACACACGCACTGTAACATGCTTAGTTTTGTGTTCTGGTCTGTTTTGTTTCTTGTTTATGCTCCCCTCGTCATGTAACTGTCCTCCCCTGTCTTGTGTCTGCTTCCTATTTGTTCCCAGGTCACGTGATACCCTTTCCTTGTGTTTCTAGTGTCATGTGTCTTTATTAATGTCCAGGTGTTTCTTGTTTGTTTTGTCTTAATATAGTCCTTGTCAGTGTTTCCTGTTGGTGGGTTATTGTATGTATGTTTGCTGTCTGTGGAAAATGGATCAATGGATGTGTTTCACCCCTCTGTTCTGTATGGTCAATGTTTAATGCTTAGCCATGTTTGATGTTTAGTGTTTAGCTTTGTTTCATGTTTAGCAGTGTTTAATGTTTAGCATCTAGTCTTTTTATTGTTTAGTGTTAGCTTGCCCCTGCCTAGTTACCTTTTGTTTGTTAATAAAGTCTCCTGCATATACCTCCTTCCCTTGCTCCTTGACCACCCCTACACACCCGCATCATTTCATACACACTATACATTGTACACTAACACACTATACACTGTACACTAACATAAATATATAGAACACATGTATAGTATTGTTTGTAAAGGTGTGTGTGTGTGTGTACAGATTACTGTGATCTGACTCTGGATCCAAACACAGCACACACTGCTCTCTCTCTGTCTGAGGGAAACAGGAAGGTGGAGTGGGTGGAGGAACCTCAGCCTTATCCAGATCATCCGCAGAGATTTGATGGTGTTCCTCAGGTTCTGAGTGTGGAGAGTTTAACTGGACGCTGTTACTGGGAGGTGGAGGGGGGGGGGTGGGAGGTTTATATCTCAGTGTCATATAGAGGAATCAGGAGGAAAGGAGATGGAGGGGAGAGTTGGTTTGGAGACAATAAATTCTCCTGGAGTCTGATCTGCTCTGGGAACAGATACAGTGTCAGACACAATAATCAGAAAACTGAGATACACCCCCCCTCTCACTCTAACAGACTCAGAGTTGGGGGTCCGGCACTCTGTCCTTCTACACCATCTCACGTCACACACACACACTCACACACTTACACACACTCACCTCCACATTCACTGAGCCCCTCTACGCTGGGTTTAGGGTCTGGGATTATGGCTCCTCAGTGCGTCTGTGTGAAACAGAATAGACACTCTCTCTCTCCTACACAAACACACTTTAATTTACAAGTTTCTGTCCACTTATAAAATGTGTTCAAAGTGCTGCCTATTGTGTTGGATTGTCAATGCAAACCTCTTCTCCCACTCTTCACACACTTAATACCGCAGGAGAAATGCTAGCACAGGCTTCCAGTATTCATAGTTTCAGGTGCTGCACATCCTGATGGTATGGTGTGGTATATGGAGTACAAAGATAGTGGAGCCATTCTTCATCAATGGAAACCTCAAGGCCACTGGATATGCGAAATTGCTACATGATGATGTGTTTTCCTCTTTATGCACTGAAGCTGGCACATTCCCTGAGTTTTTCCAGCAAGATGGTGCACCACCACATTATGGGTTTCATGTCTGAGCATTCCTAGATGAACAGTTTCCTGGAAAGTGGATTGGTCGTTGTGGGCCAGTTCAATGGCCCCCAAGGTCTCCCAATCTGACACTCTTAAACTTTTATATTTGGGGTCATCTGAAGGCAATTGTCTATACTGTGAAGATATGAGATGTGCAGCACCTGAAACTACGGATACTGGAAGCCTGTGCTAGCATTTCTCCTGTGGTGTTGCTATCAGTGTGTGAAGAGTGGGAGAAGAAAGTTGCATTGACTATTGACACTGTGGTAGACCTCTGTGAGGTGGTTACTGTGTCTCAGATTGTGTTATTAATGACAGTCTGAAATGTGCAGAATAAAAATGTACATCTCTAATTCTAACATTTCTTGTGTATATTCTACTGGTGAAAAAAAAGATCCAGAATTATTGAATTAACAAGTCCTGTCTTTTTATTTACCATCACTGAACATCACTGACTCAACAACTACAGATGTCTTATATTTCCTGCTTCCTTGCCATTCAGACACTTAGCTCTGCTATCTTTTATTTCTTTCCTTTTTAGTTTTTCGAAACCTACATGTTTTTCTGTGATAGAGGATCTGATCTTTTAAATATACACAAATCAGCAGTACTACGAAGCCCAAACTGGATATTTTATGCTTTTGATACTATTTTTTACCCCCCCCCCCCCCACACACACCAAAATAATAATAATAATAATAATAATAATAATAATAATAATAATGGTAATAAATTACACTAAATAATGTAAATAATAACTAAATAATAAATAATGCTATAAATTATTGATGTGTGATCTAGAGTGGACTGTGAGGAGAGTTGTTGTAGGACATGGACACACTGTCATCATTCCCCACCTCTGACTAAGTGGAACGTCCATGCCCCACCTGTCCCATATCCACACCCCCCACACCACGCAAAAAAGGTAATAAAATACAAATACATAGGAAAAACAATGGTGTGCTTGGAACTTTATTCTTTCATGATCTGGGCATGGCATTGAGTTTTGCTGGATTAACTTTCTAATATTACTACTAGAAATATACATAAAACTTCTGTTGGAATTTCTGGACTCACTTAGCTGAGCTTCCAGGCTGGGAGCAGATTGACACCTGGGTAAATCTAAATTTCTCCTTCATCCCACGCCTCCTCTTTCCTAATTTTCTTTTTATTTTCTGGGTTTGTTCTGCCTGGACCCTGCTTGAAGAGCCTAAGCCAGTTTTAAGAGAGAGCCATCAGAGTGTCTGCATTCTCTCTGGAAAAGAGCAGAGTCTGTTAGAGAATGAGAAGAGTCTCGCAGCCTTGAAGATGCAATATTTTTAGAGCTGAACCCTGAAAAGCTCAACTTTGAAGAGCTGAAATTTGAAGACATGACCTAACTTAGAAATCTGTGCTACTGTTTTTTATACTACGATTTGTGAAACCTGCCTTGAAGATCTTATTGGTCCTCGGGTTTGCCTTCCTGGTGAGGTGTTCCGGGCATGTCCAACGGGGAGGAGGCCCCGGGGCACACCAAGAACACGCTAGAGAGACTACATTTCTTGACTGGCCTGGGAACGCCTCGGTATACCCCCAGAGGAGCCGGAGGCGGTGGCTGGGGAGAGTGAGGTCTGGGTTTTTTTGCTCCGACTGCTTCCCCTGCGACCCGGACCCGGATAAGTGGTGGATAATGGATTGATGGATGAAATGGATGGAAATTAATAAAACATATTCATCTCCACAACAATCCCCCCTTTCAGGACATGCTTTATTTCTAAAAGCAGTGATGATGTAGAGATGAATGTAGATAGAAGGTGAGTGGAGACATTCATTCATACACTCAGGATGTATACCTTTCTGGGATCATTTCAAATGGGAATAATCCTTTATTGGACTTGATCCAATCGGTATATAAAATAATTTTTAGGGGTAGTTACCCATGCAAATAATTTCAATGATCTTTGTCTTAGTGACAACTACTGGATAAGCAAAGAGTTCATCTATAGTTAAGTTAACTACTGAGAACACTGATTTAAATCACCTGTAGGGATAAGCCTGTTCAGCAATGAATGTGTGCATTGTCACCTTAGTTTACAGAAGGAACAAATAAAAAAAAATCCAGTTAAAATAGAAAGGTTTAAAGCAGCACTGTGTGTGCTGACTGCATCACCTTCTTTTTCTGGTCTCCTATCTAATGCCCTATTCCTATGTTTAATGAATTCATTGTGAGTGGGTGCTTTTTATTGAGTAAGGTTTATGATGAAACATTTATTTTCATTGTACATTTTACTTACACAACGAAATTGGGTTAGAGCCGCACCTCCCCTTGGTGCAATTAAGAGAGAAAAAGTAGTTAAAACAAGAAAAAAATAAAAGAACATTATTTAAGGAAGCAGTAAACAGATTTAAGAGCATAACATAAATGATTAACTATGAGTTATCCTATGTACATAATCCACAACTGCAGCATTGCTTATTGCACAGTGTAATTTTTAGCAGCATCAGTTATTGCACTGAACCCATTTAAACAAAACCAGATCTGTTTATACATGAACTATTGGTATTTAAGAGCATAACATAAATGATTAACTATGAGTTATCCTATGTACACCATCCACAACTACAGCATCACTTATTGCACAATGTAACTTTTAACAGCATCAGTTATTGCACTGAACATGTTTAAACAAAACCAGAACTGTTTATACCTGAACTATTTGCTATTTGTTTAGCCAAGATATGGCCCTGTTGTAAAAACTGTCCCTCAAATTGTTTGTCTTTGTTTTAAGTTGTCTGTAACCTCTGCCTGAGGGCAGCAGTTCAAACGTTTGGTGTCCTGGGTGTGTATAGTCCTTGATAATAGTGTAAGCCCTCCGGAGGCAAGACGTGCTGTAGAGGTCTTCAAGGGAGGGGAGAGAGTGTCCAATGATTTTCTGTGCTGTGTTGATGACCCTCTGTAAGGTCTTTTTATGCACTGTGGTACAGCTGGAGGACCACGCAGAGATGCAGTATGTCAGAACACTCTCCACGGAGCAGTGGTAGAAGACAGTCAGCTATTTCTTATCCAGATACAGCCTTGTAAGGATCCTCAGGAAATAAAGACATTGATGGGCCCTCTTCACCACTGCTGAAGTGTTAGAAGCCCATTGGAGATCTGAGTCCATATACACCCCCAGGAACTTGAGGCTGGACACCCTCTCCACTTTCTGTCCATTGATGCAGATTAATTGCAGGTTGGACTTTTTCCTTCTGAAGTCTACAATTAGTTCTTTGGTCTTGGAGGTGTTAATGACCAGGTTGTTCACTGAGTACCACTCCACTAGACTTTGAACTAGACTCCACTAGACTCTCCCCTGCATGCCATTTCATCACCCTCGGAGATCAGTCTGACCAGAGTAGTGTCGTCAGTGAACTTGATTGTGATGTTGTCTGAGTGGCTGCTGATGCAGTCATACGTGTACAGTGTATAGAGGAGTGGGCTCAGCACACAATCCTGTGTAGATCCAGTGTTGATGTTGAGGGCTGTGGAGAGATGTGAGCCAACTCTAACTCTCTGTACACAGTCTGTGAAGAAGTTCCTTAGCCAACTGCATATAGAGTATGGAAGACCAATGCCCATTAGCTTAACAGTCAGTCTGTCTGGAAGTATGGTGTTGAATGCAGAGCTGAAGTCAACAAAGAGCTGCCTGGCATAGCGCCCCTGCAGTTTCAGGTGGGAAATGGTGGTGTGGAGCGCTGTTGCTATGGCATCTTCTGTTGACCTGTTTGCTCTGTATGCAATTTGAAATGGGCCGAGAGTGGCTGGGAGGCAGGACCTGATGTAATGTCTCACCAGTTTTTCAAAACACTTCATGATAACCAGTGTCAGGGCGACTGGTCTAAAGTCATTTAGGCTGCTGATGCTGGTCTTTTTTGGTATTGACACAATTGTGGCTGACTTCAGACATGGTGGGATAAAGGACTGGGATAGAAAAGCATTGAAGATCTTGGTGAAGATTCCAGCCAGCTGGTCTGCACATTCTCTGAGGACCCATCCAGTAACTCCATCTGATCCAGCAGCCTTCCTGGGATTTACCACCTTCAGTGTGCTCCACACCTCATGTTCTTTCACTGTGAAGCTGTAGCCATTGCAGTTGTATGGTGGAACTGCTGCTGTTCCTGGTTTATCCACTTCAAAACGTGCAAAGAAGTGGTTCAGGCTGTCTGTCAGAATTGGATCATCATCATCTGCCTTTGTGATGTTGCTGGGTTTGTAATGAATGAGATGCTGGATGCCCCGCCACACTTGCTTTGTGTTGTTGGTGCTGAAATGATTCTCTATCTGTCTTTTGTATTCCAATTTGGCTTTCCTGATTCCCTTATTCAGGTCAGCTCTGGCAGCACTGTACTGCGCCTCATCACCAGACCTGAAGGCTGTGTCACATTGCTTCAGAATAGACTTTATTTCATCCAGGGAATCTGGTTGGAATACACCCGGCAACATTTGTCCACGGTGACATTTTCCACACAGAGGTTGATATAGGAAAGCACAGAATTGGTGTACACCTCTAGATCATCACTCTCAAATACAGTCGAGTCTGTGCTCTCAAGACCAGCTTGTAACTAAAATAATACTCCCTCAGGCCATGTTTTAATAGTCCTTGTGACTGGGGGGATCCTACAACAGAGTGTATATGCAGGAATCAGCAGCATGGACATGTGGTCAGAGAAGCCTAGGTTTGGTAAGGGGGTTGTCCTATAGCCTTTTCTGATGTTGCTATAGTCTTTATCCAGAGTGTTTTTACCCCTAGATGCACACTGAATATGCTGCTCAAACTTAGGGAAAACTGTTTCTAAGTCTGTGAGTTTGAAGTCCCCCGCTACAATGTGCACTGCATCAGGGTAGGAGTTCTGTTTGAGGATAATGGCTTTGTGTAGCTTGCTCAGGGCTTGGTTAGCATTAGCGTCAGGAGGTATGTATACTGCTGTTACCATGACAACCCGCATCCGAATTCGCATGGCAAATACATTGGTCTGGCTTTAACCGTCACATTATCCAAGTCTGGGGAGCAGTGACTGTCTAGTATACTTGCATCGTTACACAAGTTGTTATGTGTGTAACGTATTGAACCTATTCCACAACGGCTATTATGATTTAAATGCTCAAATTGTATCTTGATGATCAGAGTTACTCTGTTTTTAGCAAATTTCATATGTGCATTTTGTGTTACATGAGGTCGGTGCACTGAGTTGTCACTCAAAAACTCATTAGCCAATGGGAAGGCACCCTGAGAAAACCCGCCCACGCGAGGGATTTGTGCCAAAAATGCTCACAAACTCAGGGATCAGACACAAAACACAGAGAGAGCTCGCACATAACTCGTGCAGCTCGCACACAAAACTCACAGCTCACGCACAAAACTCATGGAGCACAAAAGTCAGAGCTGGATATTTTGTTTGCAGGTTATACGTTTCATGTTTGTGATGATTTTTTTTGTGTGATACTTTTTGGCACAAATCTGATTCCATATTGGAGGATCATGTAACTGTTCTCAAATGCAGAATGCAGAGAGACACGTAGACTCAACCTTGATTAAAACTGTCTTCTCACATATTTTGAAAGATTGTTAAAAAAATATTCACATCCTCAATCCTCACATTCCTTAATTCTTTGGTTTACCTGATGAACAAGTTGCCTATGGGCACAACTGTTTGAAATTAATTCCATTTGGACAATCAAAACGGGTGGGATTAATTTACACGTGTTTAAAGTCATTTTTGTTTTATATGAATTTATGTAGAACCAAGATAGACACATACGTGTGTATTTGCTTAATAATTATGAAACATGGTTGTCTTAATGATATTACTTTGTGTTAACATCTAATGTTTTATATTGCAAAGTAAGATTCAGAATCCTGGGACTTTCATTCAAAAAGGGATGGTCTTCAAGCCTTTGTCTTGTCAAGGATTTTATGTGATGTCACTACCAAGTTTGATGGAAATTTGTTTATATAAATGATTCATAATCAATAGAAATATTTAATCAGCAATGGCCACGCATGCTTGTGTAAACTGAAATTGTTTTATTCCTAATTCTCTGTGTGAGACCGCAGACTTATGTGTGTCTGTTTCAAATAACAGCATATCGACACCTTCCGTTCAATCAACTCCCTTTGTCTCCAGACCCAGAAGGTAGAGGGGGAGGCACAGGCCACGTCTGGAAAGGTGTTAGAAATACAGAAGATAGGGGAAAACAAATGGTGGGAAACTCTGAGTTTTGGGAAGAGGATACAATGAAAGATGACTGAAATGTAAAAGATCGAACAGATGGTGTACTTCAAAGGGTTTTCCATGTATAAAAAGACGCTGATCAAAAATGGTCAGCAGAGAAGTGAAAAACAGCGTTGCACGCAAGTCCCTCTCTCACGTTAATTAATAAATGCTGTCTTACTTGATGCCGACTCAGAGACTCAAAGAGTTGTCTTATTTTCTGTCATAATTTTTCCACCACACATGGTACAGGAAACAGCCAATCAGGAGCAAGAGATGCTCCAATCAGGTCTTTAAGGTGGGCTTTCTAAATTCTGGTTAAAAAGCCCAGTGGCGCCAAATGAAAAAAACTTTTAAGGCTTTTTCAAAGGGTTTTGGAATGACTCTGCAGGCTCCTCTGCAGGAGTCAGACTCTCATGGCTTTCTTAAATAGTCTTGGGCCCCTCAAGCAGGGTCCAGACAGAAAATAATTTTTATTTTAATTTTATCTCTAGTAGAAACTAGAGTTCTAGAAAGGACTGTAGTTTAACTCCAGCAAAATTCAGTGCCACCCAGAGCATGAGAAGACCTCAGACCTCTGACCCTCAAAGTGATGACAAAGCTTCAGGACCAGCGATGGAGAAGGCGGCCACACGCACCCTCAGAATGACCTTCTGCGATGAGGAGAAACCTGCCCAGGAGAGACCGACATGGACGTCTCCCACAAGGTGGCAGATCCGCAATGACAGAGAATCTCCATGACGGAGAGGTCGTTGTGTCTGAAAAGGGGAGAAAAGGAACGCCTGTGACTGCAACGCTACAAGGCCCACGACAGAAATCCCATGCCAGAAAGCACATTGCGTCAGGATCCCAGCTATCTCCAGTCTCCAGTATCTCCCGGAATACGTAAGGTCACATGGTTTCATTTATTTTATTGCTCAGGAGTGGTGCTGAATGCTTGCTGGGATAAACATAGCCTTTCTAGAATTTAGGGTAATTATCATAGAGAAGTTCCCTCATATATTAATCTCCCTGTTCCCTCATGTATCGCTGTAATCCATTTCATTATATGAATGTATAATCAATATTCATTATTTGATATCATTTAAAAAACAGTTGTGTTATAAAACCAATCCTTTGTTATTTGTGTGTGCACTTTTCTTGTACGGAATTATTCCTTCTAGCTCAGATTTAATTTCAGAGCCAAAAACGGGTGGGTCAATGAGCATAATTCATTAATAATAATTAATTCTAGCTAATTCTGCCGTATAATATGTGAAGATGGCCTACTTGTCCAAACTAAAATTGGACAGGTAAAGACACTACATATTATTTAATGACTCCCAAACATGGAGCTTATCAAAATGAATTAAATAATTTATTATTAATAAAATAATAATTAATTATCATCGACTCCGCTATGTAGTGCTTATGCCACTGCAACGTGTGCATGCTATTTCCACTACAACAGAATGTGAGAAATACAAACAATTAAGAGAAATTTATTTCCCAAAATTTGAGAAAATTCTTCCACAATTCCACAGCTTCTCTAAGGAAGCCAAACTGAGAGTCCTGCTTGGAGAAACAGGGAATAGCAGTGCCCTGGCAGCAAGATATATATCTGCCTGCCACACACTCAGGGACAGTAAGTGACCAACACAAACACACACACACACACACACACACACACTCACAAACACACACATGCCCTGTCTGTTACCATTCTTATACTTCATTTAAGTTTTATTATAATTATTACAGAAGCAAAAGATAGGCTAAAGCTAACACCGCACCAGCTTTTGCTACCCGGCATTTTTCTAGCGAATGTGTGTCTTTGGTTAATAAAATGAACGAGATACGACTTCGCATCAATCACAATAAGAGACTCATGGACTGCAATATCATGACTTTTACAGAAACATGGGTAAATGGCAGTGTACCCGACAATGCTATCGAGCTAGCTGGACGCTACACACTCCAGGCAGAAAGAACAGCAGATGACACCGGTATGACCAGGGGTGATGAACTGTGCATTTATATTAACAGAGCTTGGTGCACAAACTTTACCTCTGTTGGGAGACACTGCTCGGCTAATCTTGAATCTCTCATGATTAAGTGTAGACCTTTTTATCTGCCAAGGGAGTTCACTTCCATCATCATTAACTCAGTTTACATCCCACCAGATGCTAATGCCAAGCTGGCTATAAATGAACTTTATACAGCCATTAGCAAACAACACACTGCTCATCTGAAGGCTGCTTTTATAGCCGCTTGTGATTTTAATCACTCTAAATTAAAGACAGCGCTTCCTAAATTTCACCAGCATGTTTCCTGCAATACAAGAGGAGACAAATCTCTGGATCATGTCTACACAATTATTCCTGGAGCGTACACCGTGACCCCCCTCCCGCACCTGGGGAAGTCAGACCACCTTTCTTTGTTTCTCATTCCCAAGTACTCTCCTCTAATCCAACGTGTGAAGCCATCAGTAACAACTATCAAAGTGTGGCCAGCGGAGGCAGACTCTGTACATTAGGACAGGTTTCATCACACAGACTGGAGTATGTTTGCGTCACAGGCTACTTGTGGCTCTCACACGGATATTGATATTGATACATACACCTCCTCTGTGTTGGACTATATCAAGACCAAAATTGACAGGGTTACCACACAGAAGTTGATCACCACTTACCCGAATCAGAAACCATGGAGGAACAGGAGGTGCATCTTCTGCTGAAGGCCCGCCACATTGCCTTCAAATCAGGTGACGCACAGGCTTATGGCATATCCAGGGCAAATTTGAGGAGAGGCGACAAGATGGCCAAGCACTGCTACAAGCTTAAAGTAGAGAACCACTTCTCCAATTATGATCCCGGACACATGCGGCTGAGTATTCAAGCCATCAATGAGTACAAGTCCAGCAAATCCACTCCAATAACTGCAGATGTCTCCTTTCTGAATGAGCTAAATAACTTTTACGCTCATTTTGACAAGAACAACAGGGAGAGAGATACCAATATCAGATCTTCTGTAGTTCTTCAGCCCCTCACACTCACCTCTACTAACATCTACAATGCACTGAGCAGGATCAACGCACACAAGGCTGCTGGCCCAAATAGCATTCCCGGGCATGTGCTGAAAGCATGTGCGAAGCAGCTCACTGGAGTTTTTACGGACATCTTTAATCTGTCCCTCGCCCAGGCAGTTGTTCCAACTTGCTTCAAAACCACGTCCATCATACCTGTACCAAAACACTCCAACCCGACATGCCTGAATGACTATCGCCCTGTAGCACTTACATTAATCATTATGAAGTGCTTTGAGCGACTGGTCCTGGCTCAACTGAAAGTCTTTCTTTAATGCACTTATTACTTCCTGGCATATTGCACTCAATGTAAGGTAATTTTTATAAATTGTGCTGTAGTTTGAATGTTAGATCCTCTTTTGTAAGTCGCTTTGGATAAAAAGTGTCTGCCAAATGCATAAATGTAAACTTAAATGTCAACTAAAGATCTGTCTCCCACCTACACTGGACACCTACAGTTCGCATACCGCAATAATAGAAGCACAGAGGAAGCCGTTTCCATTGCATTACATACTGTGCTTTCACATCTGGATAATAAAAACACATATGCTAAAATGTTGTTTGTTGATTTTAGCTCAGCATTTAACACAATAATTCCAGCCAAGTTGGAGATCTGGGCATTGACTCCTCTCTCTGTTATTGGATTAAACGCCTCTTGACCAACAGGGCTCAGGATGTTAAGTCAGGCCATACCTACTCCTCCACCATCAAACTCAACACTGGCATGCCCCAGGGCTGTGTGCTAAGCCCATTTCTCTACTCCCTCTTCACTCATGACTGCAAGACTGTTCATGTATCAAACTCTATGATCAAGTTTGCTGACAACACCACAGTGATTGGCCTCATCAGCAACAATAATGAGACAGCCTTCAGAGAGGATGTAGAACATCTGGTCACATGGTGTACTGACAATAACCTGCTCCTTAAAACCAACAAAACAAAGGAGCTTACCATAGACTTCAGGAGGGAGAAAGGTGGCATGCACGACTCCATATCCATATCTATATCAGCGGGATGGCTGTCGAACGTGTTGCCAGCTTCAAGTTCTTGGGAACACACATATCTGAGGATCTGTCCTTGACCTCCAACACTTCCAGCCTGGTCAAGAAGGCTCACCAGCACCTCTTTTTTTCTGAGGATGCTAAAGAAACAACATCTGTCTCCAGCCATTCCGGTGAACTTATCTGGTGAGAGTATCCTGTCCAGCTGTATCACAGTCTGGTTTGAGAACTGCACTGTTGCTGACCATAAGTCACTACAGCAAGTGGTGAATATGGCCCAGAAAATTACAGGGACCTCACTTCCATCAGTTGAGGACGTACAGAAGAAACGCTGTCTTCGTCGAGCCTGCAGCATTCTTAAAGGTTCCTCACACCCTGCTCATAGTTTGTCTGTCCTCTTGCCTTCTGGCAGGCGCTTCAGGATCCTCCTGACCAGGACAAGTAGATTGATGAACAGCTTCTTCTTCAGAGCTGTCTCCTTACTGAACTCTGTCCATTAATAACACATAATCATCAGTAATCTGATCATTGACTGCACTACATTCTCTGTAAACTATTTTTACACTGTACATAATTGTATATTATATTGGGTTACACATTCTGCACATTCAATTAATGTAAACATATCCAACCCTCCTTTGGTAATCCAACCTGTAAATTAGTTATCTGTATATCATGTTTATAGTATTTACTATGACTTTCTCGCCAATTTATATTTATTACTTTATAATATATAATATATTCACATGTATATTTGTCCATATTCATGCCTATATCTTCTATATATGTACATTCTGCACTTACTGCTTACTGCACTATGTTTAGATGCTAAACTGTATTTTGTTGCCTTGTACTTGTACATGTGTAATGACAATAAAGTTGAATCTAATCTAATTACATTGATTTAATTGTATTCAAGGTTGAATGTTTTTGAAAGAAGTTATTTTTGTACTTACAGAGTTTGTGAGGGTCAGTGTATTGATAGATAGCTCCGCTGAACAATACATATGAAAAAAGCTTCAAACCACAACAACGAGCTAGGGCACCCAGCAATTCTATATGCCTCTAAATTTTTTTCACCCCTACACACACACACACACTTACTCATATTGGTATAGCTATACTTGTAAGGACCTCCATAGAAACAATGATTACTGTAGCTAAATAACACTACCTAAGCTTAATTTCAGTAACCAAAAATAGACCTGTTTACTCTTATTTTTTCCACACAAAAGTACCCCTTTGTAAAAAAGTTGACGACCAATAAAGTGTCCTGAGAGTACAACAAAATGTGGGAAACTTGTCCTTACGAGGACATCTGGTCCTAACAAACACAAAAATATGCCGCCCCACACACAAAAACAGTGTTTGTTAATTACACTATAAACATAATCCAATATGTAAAAGAAAAACCAAATACAGTTTTCTCAACCCAAGTCAACTTCTGTCTGAAATAATAGTAATACTTAAAAAAATAAATAAATAAACTAATTTTGAGATTTATTTTATTTAATTTTTAATTTCATTTTAATTTCATTTTATTTATCTACAGGTGTAAATGCGAGGTGCATAAAAGGGCAGGAGATAAGCTCCGGCAATGATATGGTGCAAATGTGTGGAGATATGGCTAAAATACAGATAGTTCCAAATACTAAAACATGTCACAATAGACTTTCTAAGCACTCACCCAAAGCTGCTATTTTGTCATTTGCTAGATTGTTTTGGATTCCATTTTTTTTAAACAATACTTAATTTTTTTTGTCTCATTGCTTGTCCAGGTTTATTTTTTTCATTTCTATTAAACATAACCTATAGCATGCTGACTAAACCCCAAATACTACACTTTCATAACTGCAACAGTGTTTATCTCATAAATGCATTGATATATTGTACCAAGTCCAAGATAAAGGCACAGCTTGCACATTTTATTTACTTTTAAATAATAAACTATAGCCAAAAAGAAATTAAACTAGATATAACTAACTACATATATATCTTTCTGTCTACCTCTGATATGTATGTGTAAAAAGTGTAAATGTGTGGTGCAATTAAAAAAAATTGCACCATGGTGGGGCAGAGAAAGTAACCAATAGCCCTAGATCAAATATAAACTATCAAATTGTAATAAAATACACACCTAGAGCTATATATCTCTTTCCCTGTTTTAGAACTCTTGTGACCTATGCTTTGCCTTGTTTACATAAAGGGTAGCTAATAGTCCATTAATGCACTGCAAGAGTGGCGTCTTGTCCTCAGGTTTTGAAAATTTCAACCTGTCTAGTTGGGCCTGGTAAACTTGATTTGGCCAAGGAAGTAGATTGCCCTAGATTAGTCCAGAGATTATAACATAATAGACGCTTGGCATTCATCCAAGGAGTGTGCATCGAGTAGCTAAAACTGCCGCTGTAAGTGTCGACAACCACAACCAGCTCAGCACGAGAAACTCCGGTGTCTGCAAGGTCTGAGGAACCAATTGTTCACCACCAGGACCCCGTTACGCTCGGAGAGCCCAGTGGATCGAAACCGAGAAGCCGTCCTTCAAGTCCCCCACATCAGCAAGAGGGTAAATTGCCCAAGACCGTCTCCCTAACCCCGGGTCATTCACTTGGAGCCGACGGCCATGAAAATTCATCATTGGGTACCTCTTTTAGTTACGTTTAGTTATCCTACTACACATTAAATTTCTTTATCACACGTTATTGAAGATCATGTAAGGGTTTTGATTTACCAGTTAGCCCAGTCTATAAAACTTTAAAAATTAATTTCCTGTTATGAATGTTATTGCCATCCAAATAAATAACTCTTCTATACTAGACTAGTGTGTTGTGTTTGTGTGGAATTTGCTCATTTAATTTGTATAAATACAGATTCACAAACTCATTTTATTAATCTAGGGAAATTGCATGTTTATAATTAAATAAAGTTATATGCGTTACCTGAACAGCGGATTGATTAATAATTAACTGATGAATAATTAACTTCGCTACACCAGCAAAACTCAACAGGCGGGTCATGGACACGTTCTGGGTGGGTCGCGAACAGCTTGTAAAAAATAAACATTAAAATCAATTAATGCTCATCTGATTTTGATCTTGAGATAAAGATAGAGGCATGCGTCAGACATGTGCAGCATTCTCGTTGCCATGGTAACCACCATTAATTTGTCAGTTACCCTTTAAATTTGTGATGTTCGGAGGCAAAATGGAGAAACGCAAATATAACCTGGAGTATTTGAAATGTGGATTTTTGTTCGTTGAGGACAAACCCGGACAGAAACCCCAGTGTGTTATTTGTAATTAACTGCTAGTAACTTTTATACATGCAGTTGGCTTGGTCCTCCTCAGTTTCTTACTAATGTACTCTGAACGCAGAGAAGTGAAATATCTAATGTTGTAGCCCTTTTTATTTTGTGCAGTTTTGATATTTAATTTTATTGTAGTAACTCTTATACATGCAGTTGTCACGTTCCTCCTCAGTTTCTTAAAAAATTGCTCCTAAATTCACTTTGCATGCATATGTATGTTTAAATGTCTTTTTTTATATCAATCTGTTTGGTTGGTATTCTATAAAATATATATATTCTCATAGCATGTACCGTGTCTTTGCAGCATAGGTGACATTTAATAAAAATTAATTAAGCATAATACAATTAAATCTTTATTTATTTAACCATTCACAATCTTTAAACAAAGATTGATTCAATGTCAGAATTTCAACATTAAACGATGTTAAAATGATACTTAACAATATTAAAGGTTGTTTAAAGGTTGTTTTTCAATCATCAATGAAAAAAATATGTAATAGAAACATATTTCAACACTTATTCAATATTCTATGCTATCTGGGTCCTAAGTTGAAGGGGGACAGCAGCATTGCTATTAGTAACTGATTATAACACATTTAAAATGCTCTAAACATTGTTGTGGGGCGGCACGGTGGCGCAGCAGGTAGTGTCGCAGTCACACAGCTCCAGGAACCTGGAGATGTGGGGTGTGGCTTCGATTCCCGCTCCGGGTGACTGTGAGGAGTTGGTGTTTTCCCACAGTCCAAAAACACACGTTGGTAGGTGGATTGACGACTTTAAAAAGTGTCCGTAGGTGTGAATGTGTGTGTGTGTGTTGCCGTGAAGGACTGGCGTCCCCTCCAGGGTGTATTCCTGCCTTGCGCCCAATGATTCCAGGTAGGCTCTGGACCCACCGCGACCCTGAACTGGATAAGCGGTTACAGATAACGAATGAATGAATGAATAAACATTGTAGTGTATGGTGCATAAACTAAAAAGGCAATGGTCTCAGGCAGCTAACAACATGCAGCCGGAATTGGGCCAGATGTGGGGTGCTGCCAGAAATGGCAGCCAGACAACAGTGCCGAGCCTGAGCCGGAACTGGCCCAGAACTATCTTGCTAGTGTAGCAGGATGGAGTTCTGCCAGTGGTTTTACCTCCTATACTTCCCAGTTTGAGGATTTTGGGGTGGGACTTTCAATTTAATGGGGGGGTGGGCCTTCCTTGTGCTATATGTATCAGCAGTGTTGGGCTGCTTGCCAAGGCATTTCCTGTTTCTCTTCCACCGTCTGGTCCCTGTATTGGCAGCGTTCCGCGTTGCAGAAGTTTGTGCCTTGTGGTGGCTTGCTCCGTGACGATCGTAAACCGTTGGCTTGTGCTTGGATTGCCGGTGTCGGACGGTTGGGTTCCTGTGTTTGCATTTTTGAGCTCAGTCTCTGCCGTGGTAAGCCCGGCCCTGTTCTACTACTTGGTCTTGTCTAGTAATTATTTTACTGCTGATATTCATCCCAGTCCTGTTGGTTACATGAAACTTTATTTTAAAATATATTGTTAATAAATTTGGAAGTGTTGGAAATACGTCTCTGGCCTCTTTGTGTGAAATGTCTTTCTCATTTCATTTTTTTTCTGGGCCTTAACGCCTCCTTTTTATTTCCTAGGGGTGAAAGTCCCTTAGGTCGCGTAGTCGTGCTACATTTCTTTATTTTATATTCCTCCTGACCATTACCACCTCGCCACACTAGCTGGTTTGTGTTTAATTTACATCGTGTTTTATTAAGGGTAAATATTTAGGCAGATAAAATGCAGGTCCCAGAGTGCATTGCATTAACTACACTGAGGCCAGAGATGGTGGTGTACTCTGAAAGTGAACAGGTAAATCTATTAAATAAACTAACAGTTCCATTTGAGGATGCAGTAGACAAAGCATTCAGAAGAAGCTGAAGTATGCAGACTTGGTGGCAGACACATGTTAGACTGGTGAAGATGGGTGTTAGGGAATTTGTAGCCAAGTCTGCCACTACCAGCACGAGGGACTGGAAATTGAGGGCAACTGTGAAGGAGTCATCAGAAACAGGTGAAAGGTCTAGTCAGTGGTTGTGGATAAAGAGAGCATAGACTAGTTGGTGGTTCGTGATGTGGCCCCTACAGATCACATGGAACTGGTGGCACTGAGCATGCATTAATGGTGCCAGTGGGGCTAGGTAGATAGATAGATAGATAGATAGATAGATAGATAGATAGATACTTTATTGATCCCCAGGGGAAATTCAAGAATTCAAGGTACAGCCTTAGTCACCGGGAAGACCAGTGAAAACTAGAAAAAATAAAACATTTTTCACCACCAAATTTTTATTCAACAAGTGTCGCAGTCACACAGCTCGAGGTTCAAGTCCCACTTCGGGTGACTGTTGGTGAGGAGCGTGGTGTGTTCTCCCTGTGTTTGTATGGGTTTCCTCTGGGTGACTGTCTGTGAAGAGTGTCGTGTGTTCTCCCTGTAGATGAGTGGGTTTCCTCTGGGTGATTGTGAGGTGTGTGGTGTGTTCTCCCTGTGTCTGCGTGGGTTTCCTCCAGGTGACTGTCTGAGGAGTGTGGTGTGTTCTCCCTGTGTCTGTGTGGGTTTCCTCTGGGTGACTGTCTGTGAGGAGTGTGGTGTGTTCTCCCTGTGTCTGCGTTGGTTTCCTCCCATGCTCCTAAAACACATGTTGGTAAGTGGATTGACGACTCAAACATGTCCGTAGGTGTAAGTAAATGTGTGTGTCAACCTGTGAAGGACTGGTGCTCCTGCCTAGCGCCCAGTGATTCCGGGTTGGCTCCGGAACCACCATGACCCTGAACTGGATATCTCTGTAGCAGATTTGATAAATACACTGGTCCTACCCCATTAACCTATTAACAGGCAAGGCCTTTTTTCCATTTTCCGTCTGAAACTACATACCCAAATCTAGAGGCTATCTGTTCAGGCAGTGAATAAACTAGAGGCATTATCATGATTTATTTTTACAGAAAACCCTTCAAATTTGTTAAAGAAACCATTTTGAGATCCTGAAATATATTTGAAGTGGTGAAAAGCTTATGAAAACCACAAAAAAAAGTTCATGAGTCCCGTTACTTTTTTCTTTTTAAAAGTGTGTCTCCAGGGGTCTAGTTTCACAGGCTAAAATTTGGAGTTGATACCTCATACTGATCTGGAGTTATTGTAGCTGGAGCAGACAGTGAACAGGTGGCCTCTCCAAGTGTCTCTTTGCGCCCCAAGCTCTCCATAATCAAAATTATTAATTTTTCTGCAAAATTTCAGTGAAACTGCGTTCAGTACTCACCGAGGTGCGTGTCCCTTTAAATTCTGAGGCGCGGAGGCGGGATCAGCTGTAGCGCCGAGGCTAGCGGCTGAGGCGCTTCGGTCGGCCATTTAAATGGACATTTAAATGACAAATAAAGAAATATAAGCTCTCAGAACACGTTTATTGACTTGATTACTGTTTGTGGAGCCTCTGGCAGGTAAACCGAACCGTTTGAGTCTCTCTCGGGGCGTCTGGACTTTTTAGCGACCGAATTTAGCGCTTTAGCAGAGCGCTAACCAAAGCATAGGGAAGACCCGCCTCTCTTGCGCTTGTTTATGTTCCTCCTTCTTATACGAGTCGTCAGCGGGTTCAAACGCGTTTGGCTGCACAGCGGGAAGAAGGGAGAAGGCGCCGGGCTCACTGTAATGGCCGATTTTTGCGAGCGAGATTTTTTAAAACAATTTTGTATGTTGTCAGAAGATTTTTCCGGACCAGCACTCCTGACACAAACATGAGGATTATACGAGAACGGTTTCCCGGAAAGACTCGAATTTGGTCTCGTTTGCAAGAAGACTTCTCACAGTAAGTGTTAGCGGTGAAATTCCTTTGTTTGGGCGGTTTTTCGCGGTTTAGGAACAAAGACGCACGCGCGTTTCTTCAGACCTGAATCAGACCTGACGCTTGAAATATCTCATTCTTTCGGCTTTATTTCCCTAGTTCTACATTTTAGCGTATAATGTCTTATATCCTCGTAATCCTGAGACTCTGCCCGTTCGAACGGCGGATTGTTTGTGAAAAATATGGCGCCGTGAAAAATAAAACCAAAAACCAAAAGCCAACAATCCTGGCAAGGTGTATTTCGACCAAAAATACATATTTTTAAAATGGAAATGTATTTAAACGGTTTGAATCAATAAAAAGCCGAGACTTAAAGCTTTAATTTCGTACCTTGAGTGTCTATATTGATTAAGCGACTGTGTAGCTATATTTAATATCAAAAACAGACGGAATTCCTGGCCCGGCGGCGGGCCAGAGACTGGTACATTTATAGACCAGTGACCAGTAATAACACCTTAAAGTCTATTCTGTAACAGACTGGTATCCAGTGTAAGGATTTGAGGATGAGGGTGATATGATCTCTTCTTTTGCTCCTAGTGAGACCTCTGGCAGCTGCATTTTGAATCAGCTGAAGCTGTTTAATGGTTTAATGGTCTTTTTTGGAAGTCCAGTTAAGAGACCATTACAGTAATCAATGCTAGAAATAAAGGCATGGATAAGTTTATCCAGGTCTGGTTTAGTCAGAAAATCTCTAATCTTACTGATGTTCTTAAGATGGAAAAATGCTCATCTAGTAACCGCTTTAATATGAGACCAAAACTGATCTGAGTCCATTAATACACCAAGGTTGTGAGCTAGTTCTTTAGGGCTCTTGAGTGCAGATGTGCAGCCAATCTTTGTCTCTCAGTGCTGTTCCCAAATATTATAATCTCAGTTTTCTTTATTCAGCTGCAGAAAGTTGTATCCCATCCAGTTAGTGATGTGTTCAAGGCACTTGCTTAATGAGACAACTGGAACAGAGTCATTTGGGGACAGGGCCATGTAAATTTGAGTATCATCTGCATAGCTGTGATAGGACAGCCCATAGTCCTGTAGAATATGGCCAAGAGGAAGCATATATAAATTAAAAAAAAGTGGACCAAGAATAGAGCCCTGGGGGACACCACAGGTCACTGGCATGTTCTCTGAAATATTATTTTCTATTTCCACAAAGTAGTTCCTGCTTTCCAGGTAAGAAACGAACCACTTCAGGACTGTTCCTGAGAGTCCAACCCAGTTTGTGAATCTATCTATAAGAATCTTATGGTCAATGGTATCAGAGGCAGCATTAAGGTCAAGAAACAATAGAAAAGATACCTTTTCAGCCTCTGTATTTAAGTGAATGTCATTAATTACCTTGATTAGAGCAGTCTCAGTGCTGTGCTTAGACCGGAACCCAGACTGGAATTTGTCTAGGCTACTGTTTATGGACAAGAATCTGGTGATTTGCGTAAAAACTATTTTCTCAATGATTTTGCCAATGAACAGTAAATTAGAAATTGGTCTGTAGTTACTTGTCTGAGATGATTCTAAATTTTTCTTTTTTAAAACTACAACTGCAGTTTTTAGTGAGCTCGGAAAGACCCCCGACATGAGTGAGGTGTTTACAATGAGGAGTATGTCTGGTGCTATAGTGTGAAACACACTCTTTAAAAATTTGATTGGTAGTGTGTGGAGACTGCAAGTGGATGGTTTGAGATGATTAGCTGTGTCAATTAAAATTTCACTGTTTACAGTACTGAACATTTTAACTAAGGAGTCTTTATGAGGTGATGTAGAGGGTACGGAGTCATTGTTGGATATAGATGTACTAATCGCTTGTCTGATGTTCTGGATTTTAGTGTTAAAAAATAATGCAAACTCATTACATCTCTCAGTTGATACTAATTCAGGGGCCATTGGTGTGAGTGAGTTAGTAAGTCTGTCGACCACGGCGAAGAGGGCTTTGCTGTTGTTAATGTTGTTGTTGATGATGCTAGAGAAATAGGATTGTTGTGTTTTGCATATTGTGGTGTTGTATTCACGTAGCCTATCTTTGTAGATTTCTTTGTGAATATGAAGACTTGTTTTACACCATCTGCATTCTGCCTTGCGACACTCCCTCTTTTGGATTTGAACAACAGAAGATTTCTCCATGGCGCTTTCTGTTTGCCTTCACTTGTTGTATAACTTAACTGGTGCAATCTCATCCATAACACTGACAATTTTTTTATTAAAACTATTCAGCAGATCGGAATGAGTATAATATAAAAGTTTTACTTTCTGAATTGAATTATTGAAATAAATAATTTTTCATGATATTTTATGACCAGCACCTGTATGTGCTAATAATGATGAGTCTGCAAATTTGTATGAATTTTCCAGCATTCCAGAGATGTCGAATATACATTTAAAACATAGGTGGCGCTATAAAGACAATGAGACAGGCATATCCTGAATTGTCCTAACTCCAGTAAACCTGCTTTATGATAAAATCCAGTGATATTTGTTTGGTGATGAGATCAATGAACAAATATCTGATCAGCTTCATCCAGACAATTGCCTGCATTTGGGGGCGCTATGGAGCTCCTGATCCACTCCCAAACCCATGCTCTATGAAAATTATAATTTGTGTTATAACAAGTGGAAGGCCTGTGTCAAATTTCATTTTCATTTTTTGACCTTTGAAAAATCTCAAAAACGTATGACTTCATCCACTGTGGTATGTACAATATTATTACTTATATTCATGTCCAGTTCCTTACTTTATAATTTAAAAACATTTAAATTCAATGATCTTCATTAAAATGTCTTCTACTGTTTACAAAAGAGAGAATGGTGATGCTTGTGAATATCCACACAATAAAGAAATAAAGTAACAAACAAGCAAGATGTGTCCTTGTGGCCTTTAAAAAGTAAATTTTAAAAAGATTAATTTGTCATATCAAAAGAAAACTCGAGTGACACTTGTGGATTAAAAAACAGTTTAATATCCTACAGAGGGCAAACCAAAAGCATAAACATGAAAGTCTGAAGTCAAGCCAAAAATACAAACAAACAATCAAACACATCCAAAGGGCAAATCCTAAAAGAAAAATAGAAACAATAGAAAAGCTCTGAATGCACAGATAAAGCAATACTCTTAAACAATCTTAACCAACGCTGTATTTAAATACTCTGTCTAATGAGCATGAAGGAGAAACAGGGGTGATTGATATTCAGAAGATTTGGAACAGTGAAAAGATCTCAGATAAGTGGAGGTGGTCATGTGATACTGCTGAGGACTCTGGGAATACCATCCTTCATGTTCATTTTCAGTGAGAGTCCAGAGAGTCATCAGATGATCATGGGATGGGAATCTTTAGAGCAAGATACACATTATTATAATGTTTGTACTCAGGACACTGTAATATCACCTGAGTGACTCTACTATAGACATAGATACAATATGGAAATAGACCAAATCATTATAATTCGACTGGTTTTGAACTTAGTTATAATAAATGCTTTTCCACGGCACACTTGTCTTGCTGCAGTGATTAGCAGGCATGTCCTTCATGGCGATCAGAATGAGGAGAACAGTCTGTCTGGATGTGTGCTGAGGTCCTGGTAGCACAGCCCCGTGACTCCTGTGCTCTGTGAGACTAATAGCTCCATCAACACTGATCTTTCCCCTTCCAAGGGTATACAGTCCAGCCCCAGAAATAGGGAGGAATGGTGATGATGGGGGTCAGACGGGCAGTAGAAGCTCAATAGGGAGTTGTATTGTCTCTATTTGGAGCACAGTGAAACACAACAATGACAGTGTGAATGAGAGGGTAAATAGGACCTGTAATAATTAATTCTGAGGTCACATCTTGAAAATAAAAATAAAAGTTCCATAAACAGTCCATGGCATCTGGTATCACACAGTTCAATCAGACGTCTCCAAATTCCCAAGCACTACACATTTCAGCTTTAAGGATATTTTTTACATTGAATTTGACCCAATACAATAATTAAATCCCAATCTCTGAAGGAAATCCCTCTCTCAGTGTTAACCTTTCTGGTTCTGGGTGAACGCAGTGATGTTTCTGGACAGAACTCTGATGATTAAAACTCTTCCCACACTCTGAACAGTGATACGGTTTCTCTCCTGTGTGAATGCGCTGGTGTCTTTGGAGACTACCCTGTTCAGTAAAACTCATCCCACACTCTGAACAGTGATATGGTTTCTCTCCTGTGTGAATGCGCTGGTGTGTTTTGAGACTATCCTGTACAGTAAAACTCTTCCCACACTCTGAACAGTGATACGGTTTCTCTCCTGTGTGAATGCGCTGGTGTGTTTTGAGACTCCACTGTACAGTAAAACTCTTCCCACACTCTGAACAGTGATACGGTTTCTCTCCTGTGTGAATGCGCTGGTGTGTTTGGAGACTACCCTGTTCAGTAAAACTCATCCCACACTCTGAACAGTGATACGGTTTCTCTCCTGTGTGAATGCGCTGGTGTGTTTGGAGACTACCCTGTTCAGTAAAACTCATCCCACACTCTGAACAGTGATATGGTTTCTCTCCTGTGTGAATGCGCTGGTGTGTTTGGAGACTACCCTGTACAGTAAAACTCATCCCACACTCTGAACAGTGATATGGTTTCTCTCCTGTGTGAATGCGCTGGTGTGCTTTAAGATTACCCTGTTGAGTAAAACTCTTCCCACACTCTGAACAGTGATACGGTTTCTCTCCTGTGTGAATGCGCTGGTGTGTTTGGAGACTACCCTGTACAGTAAAACTCATCCCACACTCTGAACAGTGATATGGTTTCTCTCCTGTGTGAATGCGCTGGTGTGTTTGGAGACTACCCTGTACAGTAAAACTCATCCCACACTCTGAACAGTGATATGGTTTCTCTCCTGTGTGAATGCGCTGGTGTGCTTTAAGATTACCCTGTTGAGTAAAACTCTTCCCACACTCTGAACAGTGATACGGTTTCTCTCCTGTGTGAATGCGCTGGTGTGTTTGGAGACTACCCTGTACAGTAAAACTCATCCCACACTCTGAACAGTGATATGGTTTCTCTCCTGTGTGAATGCGCTGGTGTGCTTTAAGATTACCCTGTTGAGTAAAACTCTTCCCACACTCTGAACAGTGATACGGTTTCTCTCCTGTGTGAATGCGCTGGTGTGTTTGGAGACTACCCAGCTGAGTAAACCTCCTCCCACACTCTCCACAGTCATAAGTTTTCCGTTTGTTTTCACTTGTCTGAGATTTCCTGTTGGATGTATGGGTGTGGGGAGTATCCAAGGATGCTTCCTGAGAACCGGAGATTCTGTCTTCCATATCCTCACATTTAATCCCTCCTGATCTCAACATTGTGTTATATTCCACTTGGAAATGTTTCTTGCACCTGTGGAAAAACTCTGGAACTGTTGTGAATAACAGGAGCCAGAGAATGTATCCAAAGAGATGGTCTTCTGTCCTGGAAGACAATAAAGAAACAAAGATAAACTAGTTAAATTCACTCTCCCCTGGCTCTCTGTTGGTGACCAATATTCTCCTGAATTTGTAGTCAGTTCCACCTTAAGCACTGCTACTGAAACAGCAAAAAATAAGTCAGTGTTGACAACTCATGGTGCAGGAATAAAGCAACATCTAGGGCTGGTCAATATAAGTGCAAATTAATATCACGATTAATTGTACATTTTACCACGATTACGATTAATGAACAATTACTTTGTTTTTGTATTTTTGACCCTCATAGTTTAGTGCTCAAATTTGCTCCAATATTAAATATGGGAGTTTTTTTATTATGTCACTGAGAGCTTGTTTACATTTAACTTATGTTCAGTGTCGTCTTAATTATACTCAAAACACAGCACGTCCAAAACCAGACACTAGCTGGCCAAGTCACTTGGTCTGATTGAGAAGCCTCTCGCTGCAGCCTGTAGGAAGGCGGAGTTGGACATCCAACCCCGCCCTCTCACCACGTCAGAAGCCACGCCCGTGCCCAGTGACTTTTCTGTGTCCCAAATAGTGCTCTAGTCACTATATAGTTCACTATTTTAAGGTAGTGTCCGAAATCGTTCCCTACCCTCGTGAATTCGAACACAGCTCACGCTCGCGCCCTAAAAACTCTCAAACAGATTTTTTTTAACAGAAAAAGTAACAGCGCACGTTATGTTGGTGAGTAAAAACATTTAGTTTGTAAGTATAATTACAAAGCTCGTTGTTGTCAGTGTTCTTGCTAGATACACGAACACGTTATAAATACGTTATTTCAGTATGTACTAGTAGGGTCGTAGATAAATACACGAATATTCAGCTGTGGCACGAGTGTTGTATGTGGTTGATTTAGCCAAATAATTAACAGAGTTACTTAAAGACACACAGAAAAAAATTGCTTATAATATTGCCTTGCGTGTAAGTAACAAGACGTTTGACTTACAAGCTTACAAATGTAGTTACAATGAACATGCATATCACAGATAAACTGTAATCTCCTTTAATGTTTTATTGTTTTATTTTTTCCAGCATCCAGCCCACGTTCAGGCCACTTTTGACCCTTCAATGTTCAATGTTCTCAGCTGTATCTATGGTATGTTTCAGTATGAACTCTACATGGCCCTTGGTTGGCCTTTTGACCTTCAGTCAGGTGATTACTTCAAATTATGAGTTTTTTGAGGATACATTTCCAGTAAGGCTTTAAACTGCATTCTAAACTTTGTCATTTGTGTGTTAGAGTGACATCCCACAGCTCCGTAGGTGGTGCTGCTGTTGTGAAAAATAATTTTATTACTTTGTGTTAGTGGACAAATATCCTTAAATGATTAGTTAAAATTAAGCATTTATAATTGTGTGAAATCTTATATCTTATATGTATTCATATGAATGATTAATGATTCACCATGCACTTAAACCGTTTAGAATCTGCACACTAACTGGCATGTTGACTCAGTATTAGCACCTTTCTAAATTCTTAGACCTCTAACATTGAACAGATCTGCACTTAGGCTCACATAAATTACAACTGTTAGCCAAAAGGGGGAGTTGAACTGTAGGGCATCTCAGTAACCTTAAGTCCATTAGTGACTCCTCTAAATTTTGGTGACAAAAGGAGTGTGGGAATAAAAGGTATGTTGTCAAGCCTACCTAAGAATTAAGGTTTTGGGGTCACGGTGCATGTGAAACTTGCACGCGAGAAACCTGAGTACTAACATGTCTAATTATGCATATTAATATATGTTAATCAGCTAGAAATGCCTCACCACCAGGCTATACGTCATCTGGGGTATAATTGTGGAGTCAGATGGGAGGAGAACTCAGAACTCTACTGGGAAGGCTATTAGACTTTTTCATGTATTAGTTCTCCTGGATCCAGTATTGTAAATAAATACTTTGATTTGCTTTGAACTTCATTCGACTGGTTTCTGCAACACTTCCAGAACGACCACGCCTCCCTCAAGAGAGAGGGTGTATTTTGGATCTTTTGGAGATCTTCTAAATTTTAATTACTTTGGGAACGGTCCAAAAGAACATTTTAATCTTCAGTGCCGGTTACTTTTAGGGAGCATGTCACCTGCAGGGTATACACACATCTGTTACTCAGACAAAAATATTTACACACACATGCAGCTTTCTCTTCAGACACATTGTGCATTGTACTGTGATGTTTTGCATTTTGGAGAGACCACTTGTTAAAGTCGTTGTATTAAGTTATTTAAATTGTTTTTGTTTGATTGGTATATTGCAAACAACTTAATGTTTGTAGCTGATAAACCTAATTTTCTATTAGCTTACATCATTTAAATTCCAGCTGTATTTTAGAATGGTGAGTTCTAATGTACAAGGAAAGGCCAGTAAACAGAAGAAGGGAAAGACTGAGGAGCGTTCATGGTCTGATGGTTTATTTGAATTTATAAGGGCACATGTCAGTGTGTAACTAGTCTGACTTAAAAGCAGTTATTTATAGCATCTGATGAGCTCAAATTAGACATGGTCCATTGTTAAATGGTATTTATATTAATTTCAGTCTGGATTTCAACTTGTTTTTTTCTGTTAACAGTAAAGGAGACAGAATGTTTACCGTCTCCATTCACCAGGTGTTTATTATGTGTCTGTTCTTGAAGCTGAACTGGGCGTTTCAACTTTCATTTTGCTTAATGTGCAATAGCCTTCACAAATGAGAAAACTGGGGTTTGTTTTAATAAATTAATTGGAATGTAGGTTCTGTGGTAAAATTATATTTAGCTTTTTTGTTTCACTAAATTTAAATAAACTGTAAAACAATATCTGCACTCTTCTATAATGTCTTCAACAGATGCCCCTCACGGTCCTGGAGCAGATTCTATTAGAGGTCGTCCTGGAAGAGGGTGACCACGCTATTTTAAAGCTCTCACTGGTGTGTTGCCTCTTCCGGGACACTGTTGGAAGACAAGCACATTTTCAGTGGTTTGACAGTAAGTATAAAGTGCATTATTGTGTTTCAGTAAACTTTATTTTAAGATGTTTGTATTCCTCATAAGAAGAGGTGGTAATCTGATTATTAATTCTTAAATTCGACACATACAGCTGTTGTGACTTGGAAACTCTACAGCACTGAATACAAACAACAGTTTCACACAGTGTATGGACTGGAGCGCTGCCTGTACTGTAGAGAGACGTGTAAAGACTGTTTACCGGGTTTGTGTACGGCGTATGAAGTTTGAGAATTGTTTCTTTTGCCAGTGGTTGCAAAAAAAGTGGACAAATAAATGTTTTATGATCAGAAGATTTTGTTGGAATTTTGCAGTCAAAAGCAGTGTTGCTGGCTTTGATAATAATAATAATAATAGTAATAAAATAAATACATTTGAATTATACAGCATTTTTCAAGGCCTCGAAGCATTGTGCATGCGTTACGATACAGAGTACAGAGAACATCAAAAGACAGACAAGATAAGGAAGTAAAATAAGAGAACATTAAAAGTATGCTTCTGTTTATTATTTGCTGTCCACAGGCTGCTTTGGTCATGGGAGACGTGGGGAACTGCAGCGAGACATACTTGGTCTGATTTGGCATTTAGGTTGGGTCCATATGGCAGATAGGGGCAGAATCACGTGACTACAGCTGGGTAGTGTGGAGGGAGTACATGAACACACAGTTGGGACATAACAGAATAAAAATAATCAATATAATTGATATAGACAAGTTAGAAATTCTAAATGTGAATTTCGATTAATTGCCCAGGTATCTTGAGTAAAACACGGTTTATATATGGGGTGTAAATATCTTAAACACGTTTATCTTCCGTAATACACGGTATAAGCGTGGTGTAACACCTTAAATGCGTTTATCTTCTGTAAAACACAGAATAAACGGGGTGTAAATATCTTAAACACGTTTATCTTCCGTAATACACGGTATAAACGTGGTGTAAACACCTTAAATGCGTTTATCTTCTGTAAAACACGGTATAAACGGTTGTAGGGACTCTCTTTGTTAGGAGTAGCCGCAGCCAGGAAGGTCTGGACACAAAATTCGATTATAACCCCAAAAATAACGCACAAACAGACGATGTCCGATTAATATGAAACAATCTTTTATTTTGCACAACACCATGAAATACCTCCCTATATTTGACCTAATCCTCCTCTACAGCTACTCCAGGAAGTCATCAAAAGTGGACCAAAACTACTAGTTATATAAGGAATAACGAGTATTCAGGTTATAAAAAGGGAAATCCCACGCCAAACATTAAAGAACACTTAATTATTACATAAGAGTGTAGTTTTATAAAGTACGTAAGAAGTTGTGAAAATCTGAGAGTCAGTATGAATAATTAGTCTCCTAAATACACCACAAGACGGGCAACACACAGTTTATCATCATCAGCATGGACTCAATAAAAATAGTCTGACCAGGACCGGACTGACCCGGCTCAATCTGGAAGGTGCCCAGACAAAGCCTGCGTAGGTTCCACTTCGAGCAGCGCCCGATGAACTCCTCCACGCCCGACGCTCCTCTGCCCACCGGAAAATATCACAGTCCAGGGCCGTTCACCCTTTCACCTCCGCTCCCCACAATCAACAACGGCCGCAACAGGTCCCCAGTCCGACGCGCACACACCAGGCCCCGACCTCCTCCTCTCTCCTGTCTCAACCTGGAAGCCTCTCAAAACGCAATCGCGACCCGGAAGTCCCCTCTCAGAGGTCGCTCCCCCCTTAAAGGTGTCCAACCCCACCCCTTTTCTTAATCATTCTTACACAGTGTGTACATACCTTAAACTCGTTAATCTTCAGTAAAACACGGTATAAACGGGGTGTAAATATCTTAAACGCGTTTATCTTCAGTAAAACACGGTATAAACGAGGTGTAAATATCTTAAACGCGTTTATCTTCAGTAAAACACGGTATAAACGGGGTGTAAATATCTTAAACTCGTTTATCTTCTGTAAAACACGGTATAAACGGGGTGTAAATATCTTAAACTCGTTTATCTTCTGTAAAACACGGTATAAACGGTGTGTAAACATCTTAAACACGTTTATCTTCAGTAAAACACGGTATAAACGAGGTGTAAACATCTTAAACACGTTTATCTTCAGTAAAACACGGTATAAACGAGGTGTAAACATCTTAAACACGTTTATCTTCAGTAAAACACGGTATAAACGGGGTGTAAATATCTTAAACTCGTTTATCTTCAGTAAAACACGGTATAAACGGGGTGTAAATATCTTAAACTCGTTTATCTTCTGTAAAACATGGTATAAATGGTGTGTAAACATCTTAAACACGTTTATCTTCAGTAAAACACGGTATAAACGAGGTGTAAACATCTTAAACGCGTTTATCTTCAGTAAAACACGGTATAAACGAGGTGTAAATATCTTAAACGCGTTTATCTTCAGTAAAACACGGTATAAACGGGGTGTAAATATCTTAAACTCGTTTATCTTCTGTAAAACACGGTATAAACGGGGTGTAAATATCTTAAACGCGTTTATCTTCAGTAAAACACGGTATAAACGAGGTGTAAATATCTTAAACGCGTTTATCTTCAGTAAAACACGGTATAAACGGGGTGTAAATATCTTAAACTCGTTTATCTTCTGTAAAACACGGTATAAACGGGGTGTAAATATCTTAAACTCGTTTATCTTCTGTAAAACACGGTATAAACGGTGTGTAAACATCTTAAACTCGTTTATCTTCTGTAAAACACGGTATAAACGGGGTGTAAATATCTTAAACTCGTTTATCTTCTGTAAAACACGGTATAAACGGGGTGTAAATATCTTAAACTCGTTTATCTTCTGTAAAACACGGTATAAACGGTGTGTAAACATCTTAAACTCGTTTATCTTCTGTAAAACACGGTATAAACGGGGTGTAAATATCTTAAACTCGTTTATCTTCTGTAAAACACGGTATAAACGGTGTGTAAACATCTTAAACACGTTTATCTTCAGTAAAACACGGTATAAACGGGGTGTAAATATCTTAAACTCGTTTATCTTCTGTAAAACACGGTATAAACGGGGTGTAAATATCTTAAACTCGTTTATCTTCTGTAAAACACGGTATAAACGGGGTGTAAATATCTTAAACTCGTTTATCTTCTGTAAAACACGGTATAAACGGGGTGTAAATATCTTAAACTCGTTTATCTTCTGTAAAACACGGTATAAACGGGGTGTAAACATCTTAAACTCGTTTATCTTCTGTAAAACACGGTATAAACGGGGTGTAAATATCTTAAACTCGTTTATCTTCTGTAAAACACGGTATAAACGGGGTGTAAATATCTTAAACTCGTTTATCTTCTGTAAAACACGGTATAAACGAGGTGTAAATATCTTAAACGCGTTTATCTTCAGTAAAACACGGTATAAACGGGGTGTAAATATCTTAAACTCGTTTATCTTCTGTAAAACACGGTATAAACGGGGTGTAAATATCTTAAACTCGTTTATCTTCTGTAAAACACGGTATAAACGGTGTGTAAACATCTTAAACACGTTTATCTTCAGTAAAACACGGTATAAACGAGGTGTAAACATCTTAAACGCGTTTATCTTCAGTAAAACACGGTATAAACGGGGTGTAAATATCTTAAACTCGTTTATCTTCTGTAAAACACGGTATAAACGGGGTGTAAATATCTTAAACTCGTTTATCTTCTGTAAAACACGGTATAAACGGTGTGTAAACATCTTAAACTCGTTTATCTTCTGTAAAACACGGTATAAACGGGGTGTAAATATCTTAAACTCGTTTATCTTCTGTAAAACACGGTATAAACGGGGTGTAAATATCTTAAACTCGTTTATCTTCTGTAAAACACGGTATAAACGGTGTGTAAACATCTTAAACTCGTTTATCTTCTGTAAAACACGGTATAAACGGGGTGTAAATATCTTAAACTCGTTTATCTTCTGTAAAACACGGTATAAACGGGGTGTAAACATCTTAAACTCGTTTATCTTCTGTAAAACACGGTATAAACGGGGTGTAAATATCTTAAACTCGTTTATCTTCTGTAAAACACGGTATAAACGAGGTGTAAATATCTTAAACGCGTTTATCTTCAGTAAAACACGGTATAAACGGGGTGTAAATATCTTAAACTCGTTTATCTTCTGTAAAACACGGTATAAACGGGGTGTAAATATCTTAAACGCGTTTATCTTCTGTAAAACACGGTATAAACGAGGTGTAAATATCTTAAACGCGTTTATCTTCAGTAAAACACGGTATAAACGGGGTGTAAATATCTTAAACTCGTTTATCTTCTGTAAAACACGGTATAAACGGGGTGTAAATATCTTAAACTCGTTTATCTTCTGTAAAACACGGTATAAACGGTGTGTAAACATCTTAAACTCGTTTATCTTCTGTAAAACACGGTATAAACGGGGTGTAAATATCTTAAACTCGTTTATCTTCTGTAAAACACGGTATAAACGGGGTGTAAATATCTTAAACTCGTTTATCTTCTGTAAAACACGGTATAAACGGTGTGTAAACATCTTAAACTCGTTTATCTTCTGTAAAACACGGTATAAACGGGGTGTAAATATCTTAAACTCGTTTATCTTCTGTAAAACACGGTATAAACGGTGTGTAAACATCTTAAACACGTTTATCTTCAGTAAAACACGGTATAAACGGGGTGTAAATATCTTAAACTCGTTTATCTTCTGTAAAACACGGTATAAACGGGGTGTAAATATCTTAAACTCGTTTATCTTCTGTAAAACACGGTATAAACGGGGTGTAAATATCTTAAACTCGTTTATCTTCTGTAAAACACGGTATAAACGGGGTGTAAATATCTTAAACTCGTTTATCTTCTGTAAAACACGGTATAAACGGGGTGTAAACATCTTAAACTCGTTTATCTTCTGTAAAACACGGTATAAACGGGGTGTAAATATCTTAAACTCGTTTATCTTCTGTAAAACACGGTATAAACGGGGTGTAAATATCTTAAACTCGTTTATCTTCTGTAAAACACGGTATAAACGAGGTGTAAATATCTTAAACGCGTTTATCTTCAGTAAAACACGGTATAAACGGGGTGTAAATATCTTAAACTCGTTTATCTTCTGTAAAACACGGTATAAACGGGGTGTAAATATCTTAAACGCGTTTATCTTCTGTAAAACACGGTATAAACGAGGTGTAAATATCTTAAACGCGTTTATCTTCAGTAAAACACGGTATAAACGGGGTGTAAATATCTTAAACTCGTTTATCTTCTGTAAAACACGGTATAAACGGGGTGTAAATATCTTAAACTCGTTTATCTTCTGTAAAACACGGTATAAACGGTGTGTAAACATCTTAAACTCGTTTATCTTCTGTAAAACACGGTATAAACGGGGTGTAAATATCTTAAACTCGTTTATCTTCTGTAAAACACGGTATAAACGGGGTGTAAATATCTTAAACTCGTTTATCTTCTGTAAAACACGGTATAAACGGTGTGTAAACATCTTAAACTCGTTTATCTTCTGTAAAACACGGTATAAACGGGGTGTAAATATCTTAAACTCGTTTATCTTCTGTAAAACACGGTATAAACGGTGTGTAAACATCTTAAACACGTTTATCTTCAGTAAAACACGGTATAAACGGGGTGTAAATATCTTAAACTCGTTTATCTTCTGTAAAACACGGTATAAACGGGGTGTAAATATCTTAAACTCGTTTATCTTCTGTAAAACACGGTATAAACGGGGTGTAAATATCTTAAACTCGTTTATCTTCTGTAAAACACGGTATAAACGGGGTGTAAATATCTTAAACTCGTTTATCTTCTGTAAAACACGGTATAAACGGGGTGTAAACATCTTAAACTCGTTTATCTTCTGTAAAACACGGTATAAACGGGGTGTAAATATCTTAAACTCGTTTATCTTCTGTAAAACACGGTATAAACGGGGTGTAAATATCTTAAACTCGTTTATCTTCTGTAAAACACGGTATAAACGGGGTGTAAACATCTTAAACTCGTTTATCTTCTGTAAAACACGGTATAAACGGGGTGTAAATATCTTAAACTCGTTTATCTTCTGTAAAACACGGTATAAACGAGGTGTAAATATCTTAAACGCGTTTATCTTCAGTAAAACACGGTATAAACGGGGTGTAAATATCTTAAACTCGTTTATCTTCTGTAAAACACGGTATAAACGGGGTGTAAATATCTTAAACTCGTTTATCTTCTGTAAAACACGGTATAAACGGTGTGTAAACATCTTAAACACGTTTATCTTCAGTAAAACACGGTATAAACGAGGTGTAAACATCTTAAACACGTTTATCTTCAGTAAAACACGGTATAAACGAGGTGTAAACATCTTAAACACGTTTATCTTCAGTAAAACACGGTATAAACGGTGTGTAAACATCTTAAACACGTTTATCTTCAGTAAAACACGGTATAAACGAGGTGTAAACATCTTAAACACGTTTATCTTCAGTAAAACACGGTTTATATATGGGGTGTAAATATCTTAAACGCGTTTATCTTCAATAAAACACAGAATAAACGGGGTGTAAATATGTTAAACACATTTATCTTCCGTAATACACGGTACAAACGTGGTGTAAACACCTTAAATGCGTTTATCTTCTGTAAAACACGGTATAAACGGTTGTAGGGACTCTCTTTGTTAGGAGTAGCCGCAGCCAGGAAGGTCTGGACACAAAATTCGATTATAACCCCAAAAATAACGCACAAACAGACGAGGTCCGATTAATATGAAACAATCTTTTATTTTGCACAACACCATGAAATACCTCCCTATATTTGACCTAATCCTCCTCTACAGCTACTCCAGGAAGTCATCAAAAGTGGACCAAAACTACTAGTTATATAAGGAATAACGAGTATTCAGGTTATAAAAAGGGAAATCCCACGCCAAACATTAAAGAACACTATAAAACTACACTCTTATGTAATAATTAAAAGTACGTAAGAAGTTGTGAAAATCTGAGAGTCAGTATGAATAATTAGTCCCCTAAATACACCACAAGACGGGCAACACACAGTTTATCATCATCAGCATGGACTCAATAAAAATAGTCTGACCAGGACCGGACTGACCCGGCTCAATCTGGAAGGTGCCCAGACAAAGCCTGCGTAGGTTCCACTTCGAGCAGCGCCCGATGAACTCCTCCACGCCCGACGCTCCTCTGCCCACCGGAAAATATCACAGTCCAGGGCCGTTCACCCTTTCACCTCCGCTCCCCACAATCAACAACGGCCGCAACAGGTCCCCAGTCCGACGCGCACACACACCAGGCCCCGACCTCCTCCTCTCTCCTGTCTCAACCTGGAAGCCTCTCAAAACGCAATCGCGACCCGGAAGTCCCCTCTCAGAGGTCGCTCCCCCCTTAAAGGTGTCTAACCCCACCCCTTTTCTTAATCATTCTTACACGGTGTGTACATACCTTAAACTCGTTAATCTTCAGTAAAACACGGTATAAACGGGGTGTAAATATCTTAAACGCGTTTATCTTCAGTAAAACACGATATAAACGAGGTGTAAATATCTTAAACGCGTTTATCTTCAGTAAAACACGGTATAAACGGGGTGTAAATATCTTAAACTCGTTTATCTTCTGTAAAACACGGTATAAACGGGGTGTAAATATCTTAAACTCGTTTATCTTCTGTAAAACACGGTATAAACGGTGTGTAAACATCTTAAACACGTTTATCTTCAGTAAAACACGGTATAAACGAGGTGTAAACATCTTAAACACGTTTATCTTCAGTAAAACACGGTATAAACGAGGTGTAAACATCTTAAACACGTTTATCTTCAGTAAAACACGGTATAAACGGGGTGTAAATATCTTAAACTCGTTTATCTTCAGTAAAACACGGTATAAACGGGGTGTAAATATCTTAAACTCGTTTATCTTCTGTAAAACATGGTATAAACGGTGTGTAAACATCTTAAACACGTTTATCTTCAGTAAAACACGGTATAAACGAGGTGTAAACATCTTAAACACGTTTATCTTCAGTAAAACACGGTATAAACGGTGTGTAAACATCTTAAACACGTTTATCTTCAGTAAAACACGGTATAAACGAGGTGTAAACATCTTAAACACGTTTATCTTCAGTAAAACACGGTATAAACGCACACATACACAAACACACACACACATACAAACACACACCACAACGCCCGTCCCCTCTCACACGATTGGCTGGAAAATCATAAATTAATTAGTTCCTCAAGAAGTAGCTTGATGCTACGTCAGCAGAGTCAGTATAAACATCTGCTGACAATCCAGAGCCGGGACCAGGCCGTAGACAGACAGGCTAAACCGACCGTCTGCGAACTGCCTTGAGGCGTCACCTAGTTTCATCTGGATTGAAACTATGCCTTTGCCCCGAATTAAATGTAAAGGTAGAAAAACTCAATCAGCTCGTTTCAACAACCTAATCGATATTAAATCATGTTCAGATGACAGCAGCAACACCTCAGATTAGAGTTAGATCAGATGAATATTCAGCACTAAACTGAACCATCCCTCTAGACTGTAATCATGAGCATAGCCCAAGATTATCAGGCAAAGGAGGTGAAGTATGTGTAATTTACCAGAGTATTCTAGATATCAGTCATAAACAATGTGACACCTTCACTTCTTTTGAGTTTCTCTCCACCATTATGACAAATCCGGTGACAAAAAAAAAGACATTTTTATTATGTAACATTTACAGACCTCTAGGGCTCTACTCAGAATTTCTAAAAGAATTCAGTGATTTCGCTGCAAACCTAGCTGTGTGCAATCACAAAGTTATAATTGTAGGAGATTTCAATATCAATTTTGAGAAGGAAGATGACCCACTGAAAAGGCTTTTACTTCAATCCCAGACTCTGTTGGTATTACTCAAAATGTAACAGTGCCTACACACTATTGTAGTCACACTTCAGACTTAGTTTTGACACTAGGTCTTAGCATAGACAAGCTTAATATTACACACAAACCTCAGCAATCTCTGACCATTACCTAATTTCATATGAGCTATGTCTTAGCCATGATATATGTATATAACACAATAATAAGACATGCAAAGCTTTATACACATTTTATTTTTTCAATAATTATATAGAAACCACAAAGTAATTATTGTTCTCTCCTTCTTACACCATTAATACAGGGAAACAACAGAGAATGGCTGGATTATGTAGTTCCTCACAGTTCACTCCTTCTTAGTGCAACTACAGTGAAACAATGGGGAGTGGACTGAAATATGTAGTTCCTCACAGTTCTCTGCTTCTTACACTGTAAGTACAAGGAAACAACAGGGAGTGGGCTGGATTATGCAGACAGCTGTTTTCCTGGTTTACTCTGTAAATACACAAAAACAACAGGGAGTGAGCTTTAGTTGTGTGTTGTGTTGTTCAAGATTTGCTCTGACATCGTATTGAAGACACCACTCATCACAGTAAGGTGGATCATTTATTTTCCTTGTCTACACAAAGTGCACAAAAGATGCTTAAACAATGTTAACAAATACCAAGTTAAGATAATTATATTCAACAAAATATATCATATAATATAATATGTTCTACGAACAATCAGTATACAGATAATGTGAACATATCAGTCCAGTTCTATTGTCACTTCATTGGCTGCCTGTTAAATTCTGCATCCATTACAAAATTCTGTTATTAACATATGAAGCTCTACATGGGCTCACTCCTGAATACCTTCAAGATACTATTTCCTATTATGATCCTCTACGATTACTCAGATCACAGTGTACTGGATTTATAATAGTTCTCAGAATTCAGAAGGCCTCAGCTGGGGGAAGAGCTTTTTCTTATAAACCCCCCAACTCTGGGATGATCTTCCAGAAAATGTTCGGGATTCAGACACAGTGACAATCTTCAAATCTAGGCTAAAAACTAATTTGTTTAGTTTAGCCTTTGGTAGTTTTCTGCTTTACATACACCTAAAGAGATTAAAGAGATCATTTTAAGACCAGCTGCCCATGCTCCAGCCACCACCACTTGCCTTGGAGCTGCCCGCCCCCTACACTGAAGTTTTCACAGATTCCTAACTGTTATTACCAGTAGATTGACGAGAGGACAGGTCCCCCTTGTGAGCCTTGGTTCCTCCCAAGTTTTCCTCCTCAGCTGAGGGAGTGTTTCCTTGCGAATGTCGCCCTTGGCCTCACTCTCCTGGGGATTTTTACATTTTTATATTTCATGTTAAAACTTTGTCTTTACTGGAATTCTGAGAAGCTGCTTTGTGACATCAGTTGTAAAAGGCACTATATAAATAAATTTGATTTGATTTGATTCGACTAAATCACTTACTTTAACCAGCTTAATATGATTCCTTTGTTCAGTTATCATGCTTGTTACGACCTTGTCTAGGGGAAAGGGGCCATGGCAGTGTATGTGGTGATTGACTGACAGTAAATGTATGATGAGAAGAAATGAAAAGAACAAAATACTCAAATTGGTTGACAATCGAAGTGAAAACAAACATTGATACAACAACTTCAGGAGTGACCCAGGCCATAACAACAAACAAAAACCCAGCTAAACAAATAAATACCTTACCTAGCAGTGAACCAAAAAAAAAAGACAAATATGCTTCCCTAACTCCCTGACATCTGAACACAGAATAAAAAAACCCTTGTTCCCAAACAAAACGGCAGCCACTCCCTACACTGTCTATGTTTACAATATTTCTACAATCAGCAAAAAAGTCAAAAGCCAGAGACAGAAATCAGCATCGAGGAACGAGATAACAAAGTGAGGTACATGATATAACACACACACAAAGTAAGCACCAGCATCAGCAATACAAAAAGCAAGGATTTCTCTCCTGGGATTCGTTCCAATACAGTGCTATATCTGAATGTTTGAAGAACCAAAGCATGGCATATGGAATTGGAGGGACTGGAAAACAGTGGAAGGAAGACAAACACACACCACATACATAGACACACATATACAGACACACACAGAAAGAACATACCAAGGCACATAACATGATTTAGACATTTTTCACATGGTGTTGTAGTTGATGTAACTTCAAGTCATTCAGTTCTACTCAAAAATCTATTTCAGCAAATTGTATCATATTTAAATTCAAAGTCCATAGCTGATTACCTTTCATATAAAATCAGACCTCCATCAAATCTAACGTTTATACAAAATATTTAGAAGTTCTAGAGAATCTTAATGTGGCAATGTGTGGAGGAGTGGTCAGAAAGTTACCTGAGAGAGGTGTTGATGAGGTGTAAAGAGGCTTGGAAAACAGGTAAACCTCCCTTTATAAGTGTTTATTGTGACACACAAAAGCATAAAAATGAATTTAAAGAAATCAGTAACAAAACACATATCTACAACGAATATGGCCAAACAATATCTACAATATTTACACTAATTACACTGTAAGACTATGTAATACTACGGTGGGATAGTTGCTACCACCTCATAGCTCCATAACAACTCTGCAGTGAAGCACTGTCCAGTCAGTCTCCCCCCATAGTGTGCGCCCCTGCCTTTAAATAATAAAGATAGTCGTACTATATGTCCTTGTGTGTATATATGTATGAGTCAATTCTGCAAAAGATGCCAAGCTCTAAAACAGTTTCTGTCTGATTGCATGCAAAGGTAGACATCACATTTACTTCGGTTTTCCATGATGGTGGCTGAACACAGTAATAAATTAAATGTGAGTAATTGTCCTGTGAGCAGTAACAAAGATTTACATAGCAGTATATATTGGAGCAGCCCCTGCAAATATTTAGTAATAACTCAAGTACAGTATTTACACTGTTGTGTATTTACTGTATTGTGAAGACAGGTGATGGAAAAGTTTACATTTGCACATTCAAGGGACTGAGAGAGAGAAGAAAATGTATTATCTCTTATCCTTACTGGCAGCTCATCCTAAACATCTCCCTCTTTGGAGCACAGACACAGAACATACGTATAAACTCAGAAGAGTGAACATCTCTTAATGCTGCACTCAAGACCATGTGTTTAAAATATACGTCACTGCTTTAGACAGCATTCATCTGATTGCTGGTTCATGTCATATCCACCCATGACCTCTTCCTGGTCACTCAGATCTTCTTTATCTCCAACTGTCCTCCTTGTCATTCTCAGATCACCTTTAGTCTGCAGATGTCTCATTCTCTTCTTGCTTTTGGAACTCAGATACAGCTTTAGCATCATCTCTGTTTGTCCAGCTTCTATTTTGTAGTCATCCTCATCTCGGATGTGATAGCTTCCTCCTTGACTGATCACTGGAAGCTGAGAATAGCTTCCAGAAGCTTCCTTCTCATAAGGTGGGCGTGTCTTAACTGTGTCCACATGTGAAAAAGGCACATTTATTTCTGCCATTTGTTTTTCTATTGCCTTTGTACGCTGACCTATTACTTCTTGACACTTCCCTCACTCACCAAGCACACACATACACACACACACACACACATCATCAACAAACCCAACAGCACTTTCACATAGACAAACCAATTAAACTTACCACTAAACACATCATTTTCAACATTTAACACAAATTCTTCATAGTCGACTCATTCACACTTTAACAGCATGCTTTTAATTTCACTGCCGCTCCTTTATTCCTATTTTAATTTATGCTCCTTATGAGGTGTAATAATTCAAAGAGAGGCAGCATCAGTACAGTGTTCGTCAACAGTGTTTCGAGTGGACACCCCAAATTAAATCTTAGTTTACACCTCCAGTTCCTTTGAACTGACCCAATAATCACCTAGTGATTTTTCATTATTTACGGCCGGTCAAACCCCGCCTCTAAAAGAGGGCTTTAACCAAATAGTGGCTTCCTAATCCTTATTTAACTCACTATTCTCTCTTTTTTTGTTTTATTCCTTCTTCTCTTTATTCACTTTGAACCTGATATAAATGTTGACCAAATGCCACTGGGCCCCAGGGCTTCTCACTATTTTCAGTGTAATCCAATAGCATCAGGGAATGGTGATGTGTGTGTGTCGTCCTGATGTTCAGTCCCAGCTCTGTGCTGTCTGGAGTGTCCTCCATTATGATACAAAAGAGCTGAATATTTTTATCAATTGCAGCACGACTGGATCCTGGCCACTAGAAGTTTATCAAAAATAATGTATGAGTACAAACCCTATCAAGATTTTTTTCATTTCTCACACAGTCATTGTATATTAACGAATCTTTATAAATGTCGTATCTGACAGAACATTCCAGTCCAGATGAAGGTTGATGACTGCTCTGTTCTCAGGCTGTTGGTAAGTTGTAAATAAACAGAAAACAGTCTGTTCTACTGGCACGAGATTTTTATGTAATTCGAACATTTGTGGAATACATAATCTAGTCTTTCACATACCTTCATCAAAACACACAACAGTCCATGGTGATTACATTCAGGTTGTTTAATGTCATCAGCTGAATATGGTGTATGTTTCTGTACACACTACACATGGCACACCAGGCATTCACCAGGTAGTTGTGTGACTGTTCTTACAGCTGAACTGGGCATTTCACTTTTCATTTTGCTTACTGTGCTGTAGCCTTCACAATGAATAAAACTGGGGTTTGTTTTAAAAATGTTGAATTGGAATGTAGGTTATGTGGTTATTTTATAGCTACCTGTTTTGTTTCACTAAAATTGTAAAACAATACCTACATGTTTCTGTGATGTCTTTCAGGGATGCTCCTTATTGTCCTGGAGGGCATACTATTAAATGTAGTCCTGAATGTGGACAGCCAAGCTATTTTAATGCTGGCACTAGTGTGTTGCCTCTTAGGACATTGTTGGAAAACAATCATTCCAGGGCTGAGCACAATCTCAGTGGCTTGACAGTAAGTGTAAGTAGTATTATGATATCTCAATACTCTAAGACACAGAGCTGTACTCTAATGAATGATTCTCAGATCTGAAATGTACAGGTGTAGTGATTGGAATCTCTACAGTGTGGAATACCAAGAGTTTTTTACCATGTGTTGACTGGAGTGCTGCATGAACTGCTGAACGACATAAAACTGCAAAAAATATATGCGCCCTGTCTATGGTTTTGAGGATTATTCTTCAGACCAGTGGCTGCAAAAAGTCAACACAAAAATGTGTCAAGAACTGAAAACTTTGTTGAAAATATGCAATTAAAAGCCGTTATGCTGTCTGGTATAAACTGATATGAAGAGTATGCTTCTGTTTATTATTTGTTGTCTACAGACTTCTTTGGGCACTGGAGACAGGGGAACTTTTGGCGTTCTACACTGATGCACCTGGGTTCTGCAGCCCATTCTTCAGACAAGTTTGTGAAGATCTGTTTGTGTTAATAAGTAAATGAGTGCATGCATACACATTAGTAAGACTTGAAAATAAAAATAATAAAACTACTTTATCTGTGTTTCCTTGTCTTTGGTACAAACTGTACAAGTGTGACCAAACCACATTTAAAGTTTGATGTTCTACATGACTATAAGGAAATTCTATTAGATTTATTTGAAGCAACCATATTTGTAGGGCTTTGCAAATGGAGTTGAAGGTGTGTAATGCATTTCTCACTTTCTTTTTATCAATCCAGTCCTGCTCAGTTGGAAATTTGCACTTGTATTCTACATTTTATTTCAGCATTTTCCTCACTTAGGCATTTGAAATACTGTAATTGACACTGTCTCTACAGTCTTCTATTTTTATTAACAATCTGGCTAATTACCGTTTGACAAAGATATAAGGAGTTATAATGATCAGGTATGAAATTAGTGGCACCACTATCCTTTGTGAATGATTGTCATCTGTATTTGGAATCTTTTTGGAAGAAGTTTAAATACATACACAAGTAGTATTAGTCAGTTTATACTTTATTATGATAGTTAATAATTCATTGCTCAGTGGCCTATATTTAATAACACTGGATTTTAAAACCTTTTGCCGTTTTAATATACCACCTTACTAACCATCCAGTACATCATAGATGACAAAACACTAGTTTAAATCTTTAAATGCAGGACTGATGAGACCAGCCTTTGTGGCTGTGACTAACACTATGTAGCACAATTATTGGGTGAACAACATTTAAATGAAAGGTGTGAAAGGTGAAACCTTCTAGCTGTATACAGTCTACCAATTGTTGACAATAAAAAAATTGAGATCATAAATGAAAAAAAAAAAATCCCCCATTGTACAGCCTAATAATGAATACGAGACGTGGAAAAAAGGTTAAGAAGTAGCCACACAGTGCTTCTTGAACATGAGGTTGAGGCTGGACGTGGGTGGGTTGGACATGGAGGGAATTTGTGTGGGCGGAGTTGGACCTACAGGCTGCAGCGAGATGTACTTGGATTACTGGGCTGTGCTGCTGCTGCTCTGATCTCTGGGCTGTGCTGCTGCTGCTCTGATCTCTGGGCTGTGCTGCTGTTGCTGCTACACTGGTCTCAGTGCTTCTGCTGCATTGTTTAAAAAAAAAATATATATATATATAAATTTATGGTTGTGTTGGTTCCCACTCGGTCCGCTTTTTGACCGGGTACCTTAAAGGTTGAACTTCCAACCCCGGATCTCGTATCACGGGGTATTGGGTACTTCCTTGAGGTCGATAGGCCTCCGACCAACTGCCCACTTGCGGGGCGGGTGGAACGGGCCGCCCCGTCAATTGTTAAGCCCGTTTCCACCCCGATGATACATTCGATATATGCCTGGGAAGGTACAACATTCCTGGGCATGGGGGGTCGAGCGTATGAGGGGTTACCCCCGTTTTATCCTCGAAAAACCCCATCTTATTTTCCAACTGATGATTCGTTCGATATGCATGCCCGGGAAGGGTCAACTTTCCTGGGCACCGGGGGGTCGAACGTATGAGGACTTCCCCCTTTTTAAACCCATACATTTGCCCATGCGCGAGTCGAAGGGGGCCACATAACCCCCGAGGCGTTGGCCGGCGGTTATCCGCTGGTCCGTAGGATCTCTCGACCTTTCCCCTCCTGAGCGGGACGTGAGAGCGTACTACCGTGCCCCCCGCTGGAAATGGCCAGGGGGGCAAAGAGCGCATTAGAGGTGACACGGAGCGGCTGGAAGTTCGCAGGGTCGTCCAACGGTTTGGCGGCCCTTCGTCTTCTTAAATGCAGACTTCCGTAGGCTCGGGGGCGAACCGTAAACCTATTGCCGACCTCCTCGCGCTTTGAGGGGGCCAGGATTCTCTTCCATTCTCTTTCCTTAACGGCCGTCCTTTACGACCGTTTGAGCTCAGCATACGCGGAGCACCAGGGGCAGGCTTCTAAGCCGAAATACCGTACTTAGAACGATCCTCCCTGCCTTGTGCAACAGTAGGTCCATTCAATGTCTGCGTCGGTGGTGCCTTAGGGTCGGGATCCGTTTGAGGGAAGGACCCGGCCCCTAGCCTGCACCGTCCGGGCGAGAATCATACGTTTTCCAAGTTGTGGAGCTGATTGCAGACCCCCACATCGGGGGGGTCGCATTCGAACTTCTTCGCTGGTGGGTTTTGTGGTAACTCTGTCTGGGGTTTCACCTGACTGCTACCAAGCGCCCCCCCCCCCCTCTCTTTCCTCAGCCAGGGTTTGAGATCCAGGGGAATCGGTCTGGTTGATCCTGCCAGTATAATATGCTTGTCTCAAAGATTAAGCCATGCAAGTCTAAGTACACACGGTTGGTACAGTGAAACTGCGAATGGCTCATTAAATCAGTTATGGTTCCTTTGATCGCTCCACACGTTACTTGGTATAACTGTGGTAATTCCAGAGCTAATGCATGCAAACGAAGTGTTGGAAGGGTTCTGGGGGTCGGCGTGAAATATTCTCCCGGCCCCTGTCCCCTGGATACGTGCATTTATCAGAACCGAAAAACCCTCCCGGCTCCGGTCGGGTTGCTTTGGTTACTCTAGATAACCTTTGGCCGATCGTTAAGCCCTCCGGGCGGCAACGTATCATTCGAGTGTCTGCCCATTTAACAATGGTAAATAAAGAACCAGTAAAGCCAATTAGCATAAATGGTTAACACTTTGTGAACAAAGTGATTTAGAAAATTTCACAAGCACTGAGAATCAAACGCAGACTAGGGTGTGTTTATCATCCTCAGTCACAAGGCAGATTAGAAAGGCAAAATGGAATAATTTGTGCAAAGATTGCAAAGATTATGGCAGACAGTAAACAGAAAACAGGAAAAAACCTTTAGTATTGCTGAGCATGAGAATGTCAACCAACAGAGTCACTCACCTAACGCCTCATGAAATGTTAACTGGTCAACCAATGCCAGTAACATATTTGAAGGGACCCACCTGTGGCCCCAACCTTGAACAATTGCAAAAATAACTACAAGAGTATGTCAAGTGAAGAAAAAAAAAACACACTCCCATCAGCTACATCCACTGTGCAACAACAAAGCACAGACACAGGAGCTGAAGCAAGGGACAAAACAACACCAGCACCAGACGTCATCGAGCCAGGTCCAAGCAGAGTACAAAGACTAGTACCTAGGAGCTTCACTAGAGCTACACCACCATCAGCTGATGACTCTGACTGATTGATGTTGAGTCTAAGCAATGGCTGGCAAACAGTCATCCAGACTCATTTTTATTTTTATTTTTTTAGCTCCGTTTGAGGTGTGAGCCAAGCGCCGCCTCTGCTGCAGTAACAAAATAACAGAACAACTAATTAACTCTGACTGTTTATTTTGACATTATGCCTGGTTGACATTCATTTAGACATCCTGGACTTTGTGGACTGAGGGGAACCACTTGTGTATTGTTTATGTTGTCCAGTATCATTGTGATAATCATTCTGTCTGCAGGTATTTCTTACACAAATTATGACCCACAAGGTAACTTGAATGATACACGTGTTCACACCACTAAACACATTCACATAGATTAGAATAAATTACACAGGTCCAGATCTAATTTCACTCAAACGTGAGAAGCGAGCAGTAGTCTTATCTGTAACATATTCTGCAGTGAGGCAGACCTGGAATACATCAGAAGGATTAGTTTGTGAATGCTATTGTCCAATAAATAGTCAGCAGGTATGCATGGGGACATCAAGTTTTTCACCAGGAAATGAGAGGTAATAAGAAGTACACGAGGTCAATGACATGCTTAACATAAGCCAGGTATATCAAATTGTACTCAAATTCCAAACTGTGTCAATCCAGCTTCAACAAAACCAAGACAACAGTTTCATAAGATACGTTGTGCCTTGGCACTAATAATGGTACATCACCTGAATCAGTCCAAGATAGACAATTACAGACATAAAGGGGTTGCACGTAAAAGTTCCACTCAACTGGAACTCAAAAGAACTCACAATGTTCAAGCCGTGGGATTTTCACTGTTAGTGCACATTGTGATTAGTTGATGTGCTATGAAAGTATACACCTTAATCATTCACACAGAGTAGTCATTCACAAATGGGAAGCCCTAGAATGGTACATGCTAATGGGAACTATTGATTCAGAGACTAAAAATGGCCAAAAGGATAAAGGTGAGGTAGTTACAATGTACACCACTCAGAACATGTTGTATAAATATTTGCAATTCACAGCTCATACGAATGTTGACAATAATTGCATAGCATGTTACTCTAAAAAAGGGGTCCCATCAATTGTTCCATTGGGAGGTTTAGCTTAATGTGTAAATAAGTCTACAGTATGCCCATTAATCTGCTTGTTGTGGAGATGCAGGAGAAAGCTAAATAGTAGAGGTTGGGATTTGGACAGTAATATAAAGTTATTGAACATAGACTTGGGTGAGGGTACAGTAGCAGTGGCTGATATATTTTGGGTTTGTGATAATGGTAAACAAATAGCTCAATCTTTAGCTCCTACCTGGAAAGGATGTTGTGCACCAGTTACTTTATCAGGTCAGGTTGCACTATTACATGTACACATACCAACAGCTCGGAACAAGCGAGATGTATCATCTTGGCTTGCAGGTAAAGACACTATATTTTCAAGACCTACTTTAACATATTCTAGAGTGCCAATTCACGTACCTGAACACATGGTAATGTCTCACTCTAGTATTGACAATTGGGTAGCCTTTTTTCCATGGCATGAAACTTATAAAAATGCCCATTGGATTAATTATATTTGGTACAACCAGAAAAGGTTTATTAATATCACTATTGGTGCTTTGGCTTCTTTAGGCCAGCAGATAGATGCAACTTCTAAAATGGTGGTACAAAATAGGTTTGCTATTGATTCTATGAGAGCTCCAGATGATGGTGTTTGTGTTCTGTTTGGAGAAGAGTGTTGTACTTATATTCCTATGAACACTGCTGAAGATGGTAATTTCACTAAATTTATGACACAATTAAAGGAATTGAGAGATGAACATGTGACGTTCTCTTGGCTATTTTCAGGCCAATGGAAAGCGGGGTTGATTAGAATGGGTATGTTTTTGCTTTTGTTTCTTCTTATTTTGTTTTTATTGGGAAGTTGTGTTATACCATTTATTCACAGCATGGTGGGTAAGATTATGTCTGGACTCACAGGACAATATCCCGTACTTCAACCTGTACAATCCAGTGGATCTTCTCGAACTATTCGTGTGACATGTCATGTCCGACCTTACACGTACTCGGATCGTCAATTCATCTGACTGAGGTGAAGTGCTGGGAACCTCTCCCTATAGTCAGCAACGTGCCTATCCACGTGATGTAAAACCACAATAGGTAGAAGACAACATATTCATGTTATCCATGTATTTACTCATATGTTATTCTTTTTGTTATTATTTGCTGTACTCAATTATCCATATATTCATTTGTATTTACTCATGAGAAAATGCAGTTACACATGCCATTCTTGTTTATTAGGAACAGGGATAGTTAAGCTTGCTAAATATTTACATATACATTACTCCCAGATAGACTCTGGATTGTATGGTAGTCAATAGTAGGATGTAATTTGACATATTGGTTATTGGCTGATAAACCCCAAAAACTGTGAAAGGGTGTGAAGACTGGGCTATAAGGCCTGAGCAGTCGTGAAATGCCCATGTAATGGGTGAAAGGAGGGCCTGACGATTTAGCATTATGGACCTATTAACCAAGCGAGGGTTTGTGCTTGCTTGATGAGCATGGTCTAAGAATATAAGCTGTGTCAGACTCCAGTGTTGACTGACTCTTAAAATCACCCAGGGACAGTTTGTCCAAGGACAGTCGACATTTATAAAAGTTGTTATGGCCGTCCGTGCTAGGATGTGTTTTATTAAGGGTACCTGCCTAATATTCTATCATACAATAGTATGACCTGCCTGGGGAGGAATGATGATATATTATGGTATGTTTTACTTAGTTTATTTTTAGTCCAATACTCTGCATTATTCAGACACATATATCCAGCTATTATACACACTGTATACCAACAACTATATAAATGCATATATGCACCTGTCACGCCTTCGTCTTGTCATGTCTGTTGTCCCTGGCCATGTGCTTTTAGCACATGGCTATGTTTTGTTTATGTCCTTGTCTCCGCCCTCGTCCCGCCTCTGTTCCGCCGCCTCATCTGTCATTTGTTAACCCGTCCCCTCGTTATCTGTCCAGGTGTGTCTCGTTTGTGTTAGTATTTAAGCCCTCTTGACTCGTGTCCTGTTTGTCATTCATTTCATTCACATTCTCATTTCTCCTTTGTCATGTCGGTCATGTTATCTGTCTGTCTCCGTAGTTTCCCTCGTCGTCGTTTCGTTCCCCAGTCTAGTCTGTCTCTGTGATAGTTTCGTTTCATTTCGTGTTTTGTTGTTTCCTTTGTATCTTGTCTTTGTTTTGCTTTATTAAACTGTCCGCGTTTTAGCAAATGCGTCCGCCTCAGTCAGTCCACTCCGTGATTCCTGACAGCACCTTTATTTACACTTATAAGAAGATGCAGTGGTTCACGACTAGTAGTCGTGAAAGGGGGGAATGATGGAGAATTCACTTATTCATAGATCAGGCATGGGACATTTCCCCAGAGGCAAAAATATACAGACATGTGACTGCAATAAACAAATAATATAGAAAACATGTGACTGTAATAAACAAATAATATGAAGACAGGAGAATTATTTTAAACAAATTAGTTTTATGACAATAATTATTAAAATGGTTGAAGGGCTACCTGAGTTTAAAACTCAGGCCTGAACTCTGTGGGAAAAAAGGCAAATGGTAGCATGAGAGTGTTTGGTACAGCAAGATAAGACATCCTTAGAAGATAAGGATACCTTTTTAATTGGGGTCCTATGGAATGCAACCTAATAGGAGGGGCGAGATGACCTCACGCCAAAAAGTGTATGTAAACTGTGGTTTTCGGTATCTCATTGTGAGTGAGTCTGCAGGAGGCTTCTGAGACTGCTCTCCAATTCTTTAAGAAAATAAAGAGCCTGCTGATCTTCCAAGAAGTCGTCTTCATCTTTCAAGGATTTTTAAAAAAGAACTAGAAACTTTTATTTGAAATTATTCTTTTAAGTATTATAGTTTAGACTAGATATAAGATTAATACGTCGTGGTAACGACACTCATAAATCCAAAAAAGTACATGGAGACTATCAAAGCTGTGAAGTTGATATGTTGACAGCGGATCTCGGCTATGGCACCAAGGAACATCAGGGAAGCAAAGTGGAATGTGCCCACCCTCATGCCTTTTACTGAAGATGTCCAAAAAACACAGATGTGTGGAACAATTCACTCTCTGATTGTCCTTCTACAAAAGCCTGGGTGGAGCTGGCAAGGGTGTGTCTGGCCCAGATTATTCTCTTCAACCAGCGCAGGGAAGGAGAGGTGGCAAGCATGCCCTTGTCTGCTTTTTCATCACAAGACACTTCTGATCCTCACGAGGATGTAGACTGGGCGCTTTCTGAAGTGGAAAAAAACTCTGTAGACATTTCACAAGGATTGTCATCAGAGGAATACGTGGTCGCCCTGTTCCAGTTCTACTGACTCCAAAAATTCTCTGTGCATTGGAACTCCTTGTTAAGCAAAGAGAGGCTTGTGGCGTTCTGAAGGACAACTGTTATATGTTTGCAAGACCAGATGCTATGACACATTTCAGGGATTCAGACTGTATCCGTGGCTTTGCACAGGTGTGTGGTGCCAAATGTCTAAAGTCACTGATATCGAACAGACTATGAAAGCATGCCGCAACACTTTCCACAGTGTTCAACATGACCGATACAGAGATGGACCAGCTGGCCAATTTCCTTGGACATGATATCAGGATCCAACGTGAATTCTATCGACTCCCGGAGAAGACCCTGCAACTTGCCAAGATCAGTAAAGTTTTAATGGCACTTGCACAAGGAGTTTCATGGCAAGAACTTGGATGAAATTGGGATAGACCCAGATGGTGTGTTATATTGTTTTTCTTTGTTTATCATCTATTGATTTTTGTTTAATTATGTTGTTAAGGTGTACTTTTGTATTACTTTCACAGAAAAAGTTCTGGACAGTGGCGAGGAGGACGAAGATGGGGACATCATGAACATAGTGGAGGAAAATTGTTCATTGACTGTAGATAGTATGTTGTGTCAGTTAAATTACTGTCTAAATACTGCAGATTGCCTCTATTGTAATGAACATACTTTGCTTTTCATACATTTTCAATAAATGACTTTTGACACTTGATTTTGTGATGGTAATGTTTTATGCTAGCTACCCTCACCATCATATCAGGAGTATAAATAAAGTTTAATGAAATGACCATCAAACATTCTTCTTTTATTAGTTCAATAATATGTAGTTCAGATTTACTCACAATAATGAACATAATTGTATCACTGAATGCAAATGACTTATGCATTAATTAAAAACAATTAGTGCAACAAATGAGACTATAGTTGTGTATTGTCATTATTGTATGGAACACGTAAATTATTTATCTTTCTGAAATTGTTTAATTTTATTTTTCCATACACCCATCAGCAGTAGAGACTACCAAGAGGAATGACATACTACTGTAGTGGAGTATGGATCGAATAGAGAAATGAAAAACTCTCTACTCTAACAAGGATTTTTGTTTGGAACAGAACCCACATTCAACAGAATTTTGTGTGTGCGTACAAACTCTCATCAAAGACTGAGCAGGACACTTTCCAGCTACACCCCCCCTCCTCATCCTCCTTAGGATGAAAGATAACAGGCCAGTTATAATGCTTTTAGGCAGAGGGGAGAACAAACAAAGTGGGGAATAACTATGAGTAACAATCCCGTTTTATGACGAGTGGTGCCTAAACGACGGAAACGTTATCTCAGGCCTACTAAACAGACGGCCCCAGATGGTAAAACTGACTGAACTCGGGTTGACCTCCCGGTAATCATCCGCACAGGACGAACAGCATGGACCAAGAGCGACCCCAAGTGGACATTGGCGAAACTACGTCTCGCCTGAGGTCGCTTAGATACATAACGGAAATAATCAAATTCTGATGAATATGTGTACGCGATATGTATGAATGTCACTCTTTGTGTCTTCAGATGAACATCTACCAACCAATGAAGTGATGTGTATTACTGTTTTCAATCATGAAAGAAAGTTTCTGTCTCTAACTAAGAAAACGAATTAATATCTTCTTACATGATATTGTAGTGGGACGTAATCATAACGTACCCAAGATACTTATATACGTAGATAAGCAGATATATTAATAATCCAGGACACTCATTGTGATATGTCACAAACATGTATAAGAAATTTTGGTATACACAAAGTTTTCCTCTTCTTTTTTTTTTTTGAATCTCTCTGATACCTCTCCCCCCCCCCTTTCTCTCTCTGAAATGTGAAGCAAGTCACGTGAGCCTCGGACCCCAGATCCAATCAAAGGAAGGACACCTCCCAATAGGGCGTGACCGCGCTACCTTTGAAAAGAGAGTGTCGACTCATTCTCTTGCTCTTACTTCCGAATCACTCTGATACTGCTGCTCTCTCTTACTTCTGAACTCTCTTGCACTCTTGACTTTCGAACTCTGCTTCACGCTCTCTCTCTAATTTTCAACCTCTCCAAGCGAGACGTTTTTTCTTTAAAGGACCTCGCTCAGCTACCCAGGAGATGTCTTGAGCTAAGCTAGAGTGTGGAAAAATATTTACCAGTCACGTCGAGTAATTCTGAATAATCCTTTGTTCTTTTTATTGTGTTTATGTTTTATCGCCCAACCTAAGTTTAATCTCACGAGTGATCAAAGCAGGTGAAACTCATTCATGGCCAGAATAAGATATCACCTCTTTAGATTAGTTGATAACGGATATATTAGCGTTATAAACCGACTTTTGAGGGCACAGCTCCTGGAGACTCGACTGATGAGCTAACCACTCTGAGAAGCCACCCCACTCAAGGGAAAGACCAGCCAAGCCTGCAATCCTCCGTAAAAGGGAACCCCCGATCAACGTCGACCCGTCTAAGGCCGAGAGTGTCTGACTCAACCTGGAAGGAATCTCCTTCCCAGCGGGCCTACCTTCAACGACGCGGGGAGGACAAGAAGCAACCCTTAGAGCACGGAGGTTAAAACAGCGGGACTCGACGGCTCGGTGAAAACGGCAAAAAGAGTAAGCAAGCCAAAATTTCATTCATTCATTCACTCTCCAGAAACTGGTGCCTAATAAAGTCCCTTGATAAATTTATACACTAAGTAAAACCTCAGTTAGCAATACATTAGTCACAAGTCCTAGTGCCTAGCTTATCTTTAAATTCGAATCGGCTTCTCCTGCGTTGATGCTGTGAGATTTTGAGATTATGCTATGTTAAGTAAATATTCTTTTTGTTAATAAATATTTCCATTATTTGAAATCACAGTGTGTGGAGTCTGTTAATTAAAAGTCTGAAAATTTCTAATTATTAACGTTTTAATTACTTAAGCCAATTATAAAATTTTAATTACTATCATTAGTCAAATATCAGTAATCATAAGAGTTTGAATAAGGTCAACGCTACAAACACAATATATAAATATATATAAAATATATATTTATATCACGGTGTATATACAACATACACTACAGCTTTATGATTTTATTACGGTGGCCGTGAAGGGCAAAACAAAGTTACAAAAATAAAAACACTTTTACAAAAGGCCAACACACTTCTACCAGCCCAAAACACTTTTACAAAAGGCCAACACACTTTTACCAGCCCAAAACACTTTTACAAAAGGCCAAAACACTTTTACAAACAGCAAATCAGACGGAAAGGGTAGGTACATTACACAGGAAGTGCTGCTGACATTTATCAGTCAAACTGATTCGCGGGGAAGAAGTGAATGGAGTTTGGGGTGGTCATTTCAAACCATGTTTTGTCCATTTTGTGGGAGTCATTTTAGCCGGTTGGCACGCTTTTGTTTTTCATGTGGGAAGTCTTTACAGTTTTTAAAAGAGCAAAATGAAGGAGATGCAAAGACGACGTCTAAACCACCTGTAAATGTTACCGAAAGTAAGAGGACTCTAAACACTAGCTAACTTATCTTAGGTAGAGATGTTAATTGTTTTTCGAAATTTAATGCACAAGTTAATTGTTTGTTTACCATCGAAAAAGGCTGCTAACTTTTGAGGCCAGCTTCGCAGAACAATGGGGAGGGGGTGATGTTTAATCTCTACGGGAAACATGCTAGCTTTGAGGGAGTTGTGCCGAGTTTGGCGCCCCTGCCAAGAGAACACCCTCTTGGGAGCGTGCTTGCAACGTCTATAGGAACGTGCAAATGATCACTTTCATTTTAGTCATCAGTGAAGGAAATCGTGCTTATCAGTAGCTCACTGCGGCTAAGCCAGTCGCCGTTTGAGAAAACACAGTTAAACTAGCCGCACGTTAGATTTATGTGCGCACATACTAGTGACTGAACTGTAATACTCAATGTGCGTGAAGACCTGAAAGCAAACCCTTCATCAAAGTAACCCATTTAAAAACATGGTAGCACACAATATTAAATGGTTGTTTGATTTATGTGACTTACTTTTAAAGGATGTTAGAAAATTACAACTGAAGGTCAACACCAGACATAACACTGAAAACTGATATATTGTTTTAAACTTTGAAAACAAACATCTCATTGTGGATTTTAGATCCTTTTAGATCCACTACATTATCTATGTTCTTTGTGTGGTTTGACCAGCTTACCATTAAAAGAAGACAAATACAATGATTGTTGATAGTTGATCAGAATATTTTTTTGGATGTTGTACAGACACGATGTGACATCTGTAAACAGTGGAATGCCTACACACTTAAAAATAATGGTTCTACAAGGGTTCTTTATTTAAAGGAAATTACAACTAATGCATTTTTGTCTAAGGATTTAAGGAGTACCCACCATTTTTTTTTTATTTTAATGCACTTGGACATTGAATTATACTACTATCACCAACAACGTCACAGGTACGTCACTTCCGGCTGACTACTCGCGTGCTTAATTTGAGATTGTTTGCTGTTTGTCGCTGTTTTAGTCCTCTAGACGTTTATTTACAATCTCTATTGCATATTCTTTGGCATTGCTTATCCTAGTGTGCTGTCTTCATCGTTCCTAACCCACCGTGCTTCTTAACTTCATTTTTTTCGTACATATTATTTCTCATTGTTTATTTTTCTCTCTTCATGGCGCCTGCCGAGGAACGAGCCCTTTCTGAGCTCGGCGCGGAGCTCGAGCAGCTCGGTCGCCGGATTCAGCGTCTCTTGGAGAAGCAGACGGAGCTCCGGCGGGAGAAGACGAGACACGAGGCAGCCCGCGACGCCTCCTACGTGGCCGTCACCTCTCCGGCTCCTCTGCCGCGGCGATTTGCGGGGGTACCCATCTACACGCCTGCACCGGGATGGGAGTGCCAGCGTGGGCGTGGGAAGCCAAGGCCGTCCCCCCCTGCACTGCAGCCAGTCTTCACTTCTGCCAACCGGTTTGAGGTGCTCAGCTCCTGGCCTTCACCTGCTCCAGCACCAAAGAACGAACGACATCTCCGCTCGCCGCAGCGAGGTCCTGAAGGAGCACTACCGTTCGCTTCTGGATACCGCCCCGAAGAAGACGGATGCTAGGATCATCGTCTCTGGCCCCCTGCCCAACTACCGTCGAGGATGCGACGGCTCTTCGGGCTCCACTCCTGGCTCCTGGATTGGTGCGGCACTGTCGGCGTGGACTACGTCGACAACTGGGAGTGCTTTCGTGAGTCAGTCACATCAGTCAGGTAGGTGGAATGGATAGCGAGCAGGTAAGTAATATTAAAATTCCTAATGTTCCTCCTGACCATCTCTCTACTGCTAGTATGATGAGTAGCATGTCCATATCACCCACTCTGATTAACGCTAATAAATTTTTCAGCATTGAGACTGTGTCTGTTCCCCGCAAAGCGTGTTATCACAAACGCCCAAAAATCAGTTTTAACAACCTAATTAGAATTAACACCAAGGCACTGCAGCGAACGCAATATTTCAGCACTTCCAGCATTAAATTAGGGCTTTTAAATATACGATCTCTAACATCCAAAGCACTCACTGTCTGTGATATTATTACTGATAACAAACTCTATGCATTATGTCTCTGCGAAACATGGGCTAAACCCAATGAATACATTGCCCTAAATGAGTCCACTCCCCCTGGCTTCAGCTATTACAGTTGCCCACGAACATCTGGTCGTGGTGGTGGTGTAGCCACAATTTATGACCCTACCATTGACACAACACAAAAATCTAGTTATGATACTAAATCCTTTGAAGTACTTACACTTAAAGTCACTGCATCAAAAAGGCAGCACTCATTTATGCTCATCACAATCTATCGTCCTCCTGGCCCTTATACAGAATTTCTTTGTGAATTTGCTGATTTTCTCTCAAGTGTAGTTATCAGAAAAGGCCTTAATTGTAGGTGATTTCAATATTCACTTTGAGAAGGACCATGATCCACTTAAAATTGCATTTGAATCAATTTTGGATGTGCTAGGGTTCACTCAGAATGTTACTGGGCCCACTCATCAATACAAACACACATTGGACCTAGTGTTAACACGGGGCATTGAGATAAAGAATCTATCCAATCTCTCGCTACATGAGACCATCTCTGATCACCATCTAATCACATATGAAATTGCATTAAACTTTGATATTTGTCCACAACCACGCTATATTAGAAAGCGCACTATAACATCCTCAACAGTTAGTGATTTTATCAACAACCTTCCAGACCTTACCACCATTTCTTTTCCAACTCACCCAAATGACCTTGAGCTCATTACAAACAACCTACAACATTTATTGTGTACAAACCTAGATAGTGTTGCACCAGTCAAGACCAAACAATATAGAGAGAAAAGGCTTGCTCCATGGTACAGTGACAGCACGCATGCATTAAAACTGGCTGCTCGTAACCATGAACGTAAATGGAGACACACAAAACTAGAATGTTTCCGAATTGCATGGCAGCACAGCCTCACCGTCTACAAACATGCCTTATCTAAAGCCAAATCACAGTACATCTCTTCCCTTATAGAAAACAACAAAGACAACCCTAGATTCCTTTTTAGCACTGTATCAAATCTAATTGGAAACAAAAAGGAAATCAACCCCATTGTTCCCTCTGATTTCTGTAGCAATGACTTTATGAGGTTTTTTAATGATAAAATTGATTGCATTCGCCTCAAAATCCAAAATCAGTCCAAAGTCACATCGGCTCTCGTAGATGAACCCCCCCGCCAGCTCTGAGGTGCACTTAGACTACTTGAATTCTGTCAATGAAAATGACTTGCTTAGTTTAATTAGCTCATCTAAATCAACTTCATGCTTACTGGATCCTGTACCAACACAATTAATTAAACAAATTTTACCTAAAGTCATTAGACCATTGCTCACAATAATAAACTCATCCCTCAACATTGGATATGTACCAAAACCTCTGAAACTAGTGGTAATCAAACTAATTATTAAAAAACCCAATCTTGACCCTCTTGTACTCGCAAACTACAGGCCGATATCAAACCTCCCTTTTATTGCTAAGATTCTAGAAAAAGTCGTGTCACAGCAGTTGTGCTCTTATCTACAAAACAATGACATTCATGACATTTTTCAGTCTGGATTTAGACCAAATCACAGCACAGAAACGGCTCTAACAAGAGTAACTAATGACTTACTCCTTTCACATGATAAGGGCTATATCTCTATTCTGGTGCTGCTTGACCTTAGTGCAGCGTTTGATACCATAGATCATGTGATGCTTCCTGATAGGCTGGAAAATCTGGTAGGAATAAAAGGATCTGTCCTCTCTTGGTTCAGATCTTATTTATCCGATCGTTATCAATTTGTTTATCTGAATAATAAATCCTCTAATCATACTTTAGTTAAATATGGTGTTCCACAAGGATCAGTGCTTGGCCCTGTATTGTTCACACTCTACATGCTGCCACTGGGTAGACTAATCCGTAAGCATGGGATTCAATTCCACTGTTATGCTGATGACACACAACTGTATATATCAGCCAAACCCAATGATGTTGCTTGTCTACGTAAAATAACAGAATGTCTAACTGAAATTAAAGACTGGATGATGCAAAATTTTCTCATGTTAAATTCTGATAAAACTGAGGTCTTGTTACTAGGTACAGATACTCAGATACATTCACTCAGAAATGCTGCTATTAATCTTGATAATTCAACAGTAAAACACAATGCCATCATTAAAAACTTAGGGGTAGCCTTTGATTCGACTCTCACATTTGATACCCACATATCCAATACAGTCAAAACCGCCTTCTTCCACCTACGCAATATTGCCAAAATTCGGCATATTTTATCATTAAAAGATGCAGAGAAACTAGTGCATGCTTTTATAACTTCACGTCTAGACTACTGCAATGTGCTCCTGGCAGGGAGCTCGTGCAAAGCGTTACACAAGCTTCAGTTAGTTCAAAATGCAGCAGCCAGTGTGCTCCCTAGAGCTAGAAAATTCGAACATATCACCCCAGTTCTCTCGTCCCTACACTGGCTACCTGTAAAATTTCGCATTGACTATAAAATACTCCTCTTAGCTTATAAATCTCTAAATGGTTTAGGCCCGCAGCATCTTACTGAACTTCTCATACCTTATCGCCCGTCACGTACACTTCGTTCACAGGATGCCCATCTACTCTTTGTTCCTCGCATTAAGAAAGGCAAACCATTTAACACAGCAGGAGGAAGAGCCTTTTCTCACAAAGCTCCTCAACTCTGGAATAGCCTTCCGGTTACTGTTCGGGGCTCAGACACACTCTCAATCTTTAAATGTAGATTAAAACCTACCTTTTCAAACAAGCTTTTGGTTAATCACTCACTTTCAGGTTACTCCTTCTCTATTGGTGTTCGGGCTGGTTTTCATATTATCACTGTTCTGTATTAAACCTGTCATATCACCATAGCTACAGCATTCTTAGTTAGCTTTGTAGTAACCGCCAACAAGCTGTCTGTCGCTGGGTTCTCTTACCTGACCAGTGGAAGCTTTTTTCGCAGGACAAATTTGCCCGTTCTTTACCATGACCCTACTAACCTCTATTTTTATTTGTTCCCTTTGTCTGGCTTTCTTTCTCCTGTCTCTCTCTCATGCTTTGAGATGTCCTGCTGCTCTCCAGGTGTTGCCCTGATTCAGCCCGTGTCCTGTACAAGATCCTGGCCTTGTCTCATCTACACTATCATGCTTGGCCATGCTGTTTTATCTCAGATTAACACTGCACCTAATTTCAACTCACACAGAATCCCTGATCACCTCCTCCTTCATCAGACGCACCCATCACTAATATCATCCTCACCATTTTCATTTCTGCTTCTCCATCATCACTAATATACTACATTTATATTACTATAACCCCTTCATCGGTCATCATTTCACTTTTACTTCTGTTCTCTGTTGTGTCTCCGGTGTCGACCCGAGGAGGATGGGTTCCCTGTATGAGTCTTGGTTCCTTCCAAGGTTTCTTCCTCGTGTGCTGAGGGAGTTTTTCCTTGCCACTGTTGCCCCTGGCTTGCTCATAGGAGGCTTGGACCCGGATCTCTATAAAGCTGCTTTGTGACGACTTTTTGTTGTGAAAAGCGCTATATAAATAAAATTTGATTGATTGATTGGTACTGAATAAAATCTGTACTTACCCACTGTATTTTGTCTTCTCCTTTTGGTAAGAGCATAGATAATGTAGTGGATGTAGAAGAGTACAAGGAGATATATTAAGTTTTCGAAGTTTAAAACAATACATCAATTTTCAGTGTTATGGCTGATGTTGACCTTTCAGTTGTAATATTCTAACATCCTTTAAAAGTAAGAGTTACATAAATCAAAGAACCATTAAATGATGTGTGCTATCATGTTTTTACAATGCTGAAGACAAACAAACGTTACTTTAATTTTTATATTAAAATTGATAAAAAGACATTAACTAATCTGTTTTATTTGACTCACATCAATTGTTTAACCATGCCAATTCACCATAATCGCACCTGCTGAATGTAGAAGAACTGCTCTGTCCTACTTTAATGTTATCCGGGAGGGCGGTGAATTGTTTGATGATGTCTGAATCAATTTGATATTAACAAATTATATAGCTATACTCTTCTGGAAAAAAAAATATTGATTTTATACTCTTCATTTAAATGTCTTCTATCATTTACAAAAGTGAGAATGGTGATGCTTGTGAATATCCACACAATAAATAAAGAAATAAAGTAACAAACAAGCAAGATGTGTCGCTTGTGGATTAAAAAACAGTTTAATATCCTACAGAGGGCAAACCAAAAGCATAAACATGAAAGTCTGAAGTCAAGCCAAAAATACAAACAAACAATCAAACACATCCAAAGGGCAAATCCAAAAAGAAAAATAGAAACAATAGAAAAGCTCTGAATGCACAGATAAGGCAATACTCTTAAACAATCTTAACCAACGGTGTATTTAAATACTCTGTCTAATGAGCATGAAGGAGAAACAGGGCTGATTGATATTCAAGAGATTTGGGACAGTGAAAAGATCTCAGATAAGTGGAGGTGGTCATGTGATACTGCTGAGGATTCTGGGAATACCATCCTTCATTTTCATTTTCAGTGAGAGTCCAGAGAGTCATCAGATGATCATAGGATGGGAATCTTTAGAGCAAGATACACATTATTATAATGTTTGTACAGGACACTGTAATATCACCTGAGTGACTCTACTATAGACATAGATACAATATGGAAATAGACCAAATCATTATAATTCAACTGGTTTTGAACTTGATAAGTGATAAGCAGGCTTGGCCTGCATGGCAATCAGAATGAGGAAAACAGTCTGTCTGGATGTGTGCTGAGGTCCTGGTAGCACAGCCCTGTGACTCCTGTGCTCTGTGAGACTAATAGGTCCATCAACAATAATCTTTCCCCTTCCAAGGGTATACAGTCCAGAAATATGGAGGAATGGTGATGATGGGGCGCAGATGGGCAGTAGAAGCTCAAAAGGGAGTACAGTTGTGTTGGAGCACAGTGAAACACAACAATGGCAGTGTGAGTGAGAGGGTAAATAGGACCTGTAATAATTAATTCTGGGGTCAAATCTTGAAAAAAAAAATAAAAGTTCCATAAACAATCCATGGCATCTGGTATCACACAGTTCAATTACATGTCTCCAAATTCCCAGGCACTACACATTACAGCTTTAAGGATATTTTTACATGAAATGTGACCCAATACAATAATTAAATCCAAATCTCTGAAGGTAGTTCCTCACTCAGTGCTAACCTGTTCTAATCTGTTCTGGGTGAACGCAGTGATGTTTCTGGACTGAACTCTGACGACTAAAACTCCTCCCACACTCTGAACAGTGATACGGTTTCTCTCCTGTGTGAATGCGCTGGTGTGTTTGGAGATGACCCCGTTGAGTAAAACTCTTCCCACACTCTGAACAGTGATATGGTTTCTCTCCTGTGTGAATGCGCTGGTGTGTTTGGAGATGACCCTGTTCAGTAAAACTCCTCCCACACTCTGAACAGTGATACGGTTTCTCTCCTGTGTGAATGCGCTGGTGTGTTTGGAGATTACCCTGTACAGTAAAACTCTTCCCACACTCTGAACAGTGATATGGTTTCTCTCCTGTGTGAATGCGCTGGTGTTTTTTGAGACTACTCTGCACAGTAAAACTCATGCCACACTCTGAACAGTGATACGGTTTCTCTCCTGTGTGAATGCGCTGGTGTTTTTGGAGACTACCCTGTTCAGTAAAACTCCTCCCACACTCTGAACAGTGATACGGTTTCTCTCCTGTGTGAATGCGCTGGTGTTTTTGGAGATGACCCTGTTGAGTAAAACTCATCCCACAATCTGAACAGTGATACGGTTTCTCTCCTGTGTGAATGCGCTGGTGTTTTTGGAGACTACCCTGTTCAGTAAAACTCTTCCCACACTCTGAACAGTGATATGGTTTCTCTCCTGTGTGAATGCGCTGGTGTTTTTTGAGACTACTCTGCACAGTAAAACTCATGCCACACTCTGAACAGTGATACGGTTTCTCTCCTGTGTGAATGCGCTGGTGTTTTTGGAGATGACCCTGTTCAGTAAAACTCTTCCCACACTCTGAACAGTGATACGGTTTCTCTCCTGTGTGAATGCGCTGGTGTTTTTGGAGATGACCCTGTTCAGTAAAACTCTTCCCACACTCTGAACAGTGATACGGTTTCTCTCCTGTGTGAATGCGCTGGTGTTTTTGGAGATGACCCTGTTCAGTAAAACTCTTCCCACACTCTGAACAGTGATATGGTTTCTCTCCTGTGTGAATGCGCTGGTGTTTTTTGAGACTACTCTGCACAGTAAAACTCATGCCACACTCTGAACAGTGATACGGTTTCTCTCCTGTGTGAATGCGCTGGTGTTTTTGGAGATGACCCTGTTCAGTAAAACTCTTCCCACACTCTGAACAGTGATACGGTTTCTCTCCTGTGTGAATTCGCTGGTGTTTTTGGAGACTACCCTGTTGAGTAAAGCTCCTCCCACACTCTGAACAGTGATACGGTTTCTCTCCTGTGTGAATGCGCTGGTGTCTTTGGAGATGACCCCGTTGAGTAAAACTCCTTCCACACTCTGAACAGTGATACGGTTTCTCTCCTGTGTGAATTCGCTGGTGTTTTTGGAGACTACCCTGTTCAGTAAAACTCATCCCACACTCTGAACAGTGATACGGTTTCTCTCCTGTGTGAATGCGCTGGTGTTTTTTGAGATTACTGTGTACAGTAAAACTCCTCCCACACTCTCCACAGTCATAAGTTTTCTGTTTATTTTCAAGAGATTTCCTGTTGGATGTGTGAGTGTGGGGAGTATCCAAGGATGCTTCCTGAGAACTGGAGCTTCTGTCCTCCATATCCTCACATTTAATCCCTCCTGATCTCAACATTGTGTTATATTCCACTAGGAAATGTTTCTTGACGCACCAGTGGAAAAACTCTGGAACTGTCGTGAATAACAGGAGCCAGAGAATGTATCCAAAGAGATGGTCTTCTGTCCTGGAAGACAATAAAGAAACAAAGATAAATTAGTTAAATTCTCTCTCCCCTGGCCCTCTGTTGGTGACCAATATTCTCCTGAATTTATGGTCAGTTCCACCTTGTACTATAGTAGTTCAGTACTGCTACTGAAACAGCAAAAAATTGTCAGTGTTGACAACTCATGGTGCATGAATAGAGCAATATCTAGGGCTGGGCAATATAAGTGCAAATCAATATCACGATTAATTGTACATTTTACCACGATTGCTATTAATGAATGATTATTTTGTTTTTGTATTTTTGACTCTCATAGTTCAGTGATGAGGCTTGTGATGTAAATATGCTCCAGTATTAAATATGGGATTTCTTTTTGTAATGTCGCTGGGAGCTTGTTTACATTTAAGTTATTTTTTTCAGTGTCGTCTTAATTATACTCAAAACACAGCACGTCCAAAACCACACACTAGCTGGTCAAGTCGCTTGGTCTGATTTGGCATTTAGGTTGCGTCCTTGTGGCAGATAGGAGCAGAATCACAAGACTACAGCTTGGTAGTGTGGTTTTAGAATAGAATAGCTTTTATTTTCCCTGAGAAAACAATGTTCAGAACAGTGTTAAAACAGTGAAATACAGTTTTAGCATTCTCTCTCACGCGGCAGTTAATATATAAAACCACGTGACTACAGCTTGGTGGTGTGGTTTTAAAGGGATAGTACATGAACACACAGTTGGGACATAACAAAATAAAAAAATACTCAATATAACTGATATAGACAATATTATGTCGGTTAGAAATTCTAAATGTGAATTTCGATTCATTGCCCAGGTATATTGTCTTCATTAAAACAAGGTATAAACAGAGTATATTTTAAACACATTCGTCTTATTAAGATGATGAAAAAATAAACATTGATTCAACATACTTTTGCTATCTGGGGTTTATCTTCAGTAAAACAATACAAACGGGGTGTAAATATCTTAAAAACGTCCCAGATAGCAAAGAACATTGAATGAGCGTTGAAATATGGTTCCATTACATCTTTTTACGTTGATGATGGAAAAACAACCTATAAACAACTTTTATTTAACACTGTCTCATAAGCAACGGTTAGTGTTGAAATTATAACATTGAATCAACGTTCATTTAAAGGTTGTGAATGGTTGGGGCATCGGTACATTCACAGTACTCTCAGGCAAAATGTTCTACACACACATAGTAATTAAATTATAAAAACAATAAAATAAAATGTATTATTATTTATTTATTAATTATTTAATATGATTTTAATGTCACCTACACTGCAAGGACATAGAACATGTATAGTACTATTATAGTATATGTATATTAGTATATATATATATATATATATATATATATATATATATATATATATATAGTACAGATGTTGTCCATCTAAACGTCTTCTCTGCAAATGTTTTACAAATATCCTCAGGCCCTGCTTCCTGCTTGTACATATTGAGCAAAATGTCACGTCTCAGTCTGTCATCCTATTTATCCACCAAAAAGCATAACATTATCATAATGTACTCATTAATATATAGTTCCTGGATCAATATTGATAGTATATGCTAAAATTTTAAGCTTTTCTAAAATTAATAAAAATTTACTTTAGCTCTTGGACAGGTGTCTGTGTGTATCTCAATTAAATTACAGCCAATAGGTCGCCACCTGTGCCGTTACTCATCAGATTTTTTTTTTAATGGACTCTTCAGCCAAGCCATCGGTAAACTCCTCACAAACCCCAAGTACACGAAACACTTCTCTGAATATTATTTAATCATGGACCAAATCAACTTAATTAATATTTTGGCTGTTACATGTGTGTTTGATTATGTTTTGATTTTTGTCTCTTGTCAGTTAGCTCTGGTATGTCAAGGTAGGGTTAAACAGTAACATTTTAAACATCACCCATGTCCATTGGATAATTACACATTACAAAATAACTTTTATAACAGTTACTGACAAAGTTACATAGTGTTTCAAATTGAAAATGTTATTAAATAGTTTTTCAATACATTTGTTCTTGCCCTAGCTACTGTAGTGGAAATAGTTATGCACATGTTGCAGTGGCATAAGTACTACATAGCGGAGTCAATGATAATTAATTATTGTTTTATTAATAATTAATTAATTCATTTTGCTAAGTTCCATATTTGCGAGCCATTAAATAATATGTAGTGTCTTTACCTGTCCAATTTTAGCTTAGACAAGTAGATCGTAATGTTAGATGACTATACATATTGTATAGCAGAATTTACTAGAATTGGAGGTTGTGGGTTTGATTCCCGGGTGTCTTTTAGGCGTTTGGTGTGTTCTCCCTGTGTCCGTGTGGGTTTCCTCCGGGTGCTCCGGTTTCCTCCCACAGTCCAAAAACACACATTGGTAAGTGAATTTGGCGACTCAAAAGCGTACACAGGTGCGAGTTGCCCTGTGAAGGACTGGCGCTACCTCCAGGGTGTATTCCCGCCTTGCGCCCAATGATTCCAGGTAGGCTCTGGAACCACCACAACCCTGAACTGGATAAGCGGTTACAGACAATGAATGAATGAATAATGAATTATGCTCATTGACCCGCCGTAGGTTCTTGAATCTGAACTAGAAATAATAATTCTATACAAGGAAGGTGCACACACAAACAAATACCAAAGGATTGGTTTTATCACACAAATGGTTTATTAATAATATCATCAAATAATGAATATTGATTATCCATTCATATAATGAAATGGATTACAGAAATGGATACATGAGGGAACAGGGAGATTAATATATGAGGGAACTAAATGCTCAGAAGGTCATTCTGAGGGTGCATGTGGCCGTCTTCTTCGTTCCCGGTCCGGAAGCTTTGTCGTCCTTTTGAGGGTCGGATGTCTAAGGTATCCTTCATGCTCTGGGTATGGCGTTGAATTTTTGCTAGAGTTAAACTATAGCTTTTCTTAATCTATAGTTTTCTACAAGAGATAAAATTAAAATAGAACTTCTGTTCTGGGCCCAAGACTGTTTAAGGAAGCCATGGGAGTCCGACGCCAGCAGAGTCATTTCAAAACCCAAGTCACGTTCCTCTTTAACCTTGAAAAGGGTTAAAAGAGAAAAAGTGTAAAGTGGAGTGAAGGAGCCCCAAGTGTCTGGAGCCTTGAAGTTGAAGAGTAGAGAAGAGAAAGCAGGGTGTGTCATTTGGTGCCACTGGGTTTTGACCAGAGTTTAGAAGACCCGCCTTTAATACCAATTGGATAATATTGGAATCTCTTTTGCTCCTGATTGGCTGTTTCCTGTACCTTGGTAGTGACATCACATATAACTTATGACCCATGATGAGACAAAGGCTTGAAGACCATCTCCTTTGAATGAATCTCCAAGATTATGAATCATACTTTTGCAATATAAAAGATTATATGTTAACACAAAGTAATATCATTAAGATATACAACCATGTATTACATAATTATTAAGCAAATACACACATAGTATGTGGCTACCTTGGTTCTACATAAATTCATATAAAACAAAATGACTTTAAGCACATGTAAATTAATCCCACCCATTTTGATTGTCAAAATGGAACTAATTTCAAATTGTTGTGCACATATACAACTTGTTTTCCATGTATGAACTTTGGGATGTTTGAGTCTTTTAGAGTTAACAGTCTTTAAAATGTGTGAGATGACATGGAATAAAGGTGGGTCTGGGTGTTTCTTTGCATTCTGCAAAGATTCTGCTCTTGACACTGCATGGCTTTGGGTCACAAAAGAGGTCCCTGGAGAGTGGTTTACAAGCCTGCTTTGTGTTGTCTGAAATTTCCGTCTGGGCTTGTGTGGCTTGGAGATGTCTCTGAAAACTAGCGAAAGCTTGGGTATGTAAAATAAACTCTCAGAAAGTCACTATTTCTTATTACAAATTAATACACATGCATCATATCACACTACACTACGTTAGCTACTGCTAGCACCAGTAAAACATTTTCTGTTCCACCTTAAATGTTGCAACAGTTATTTTCTGTTGAAACACCAACAAAAAATAGCAGCAAACATTTTACCATTTGACACTAGAAGCTACAGGCACCTTTGACTTATTGATACAAAAGGAGCCCACAGGCAGGTTTTCATGTGTTTCATGATAATTCCAGGTGCATTATGTAATCTTAGATTACTGTTATTATTTGCTTAACTTTTTTTTTAATTAACCCAACATACATTATTTTTCCCCTCTCAAGGATTTAAGCTATACATCTATTCTGCTTATATTTTTGTTGGGAACATTTTCTGGTATAGTATGGTTAGTCAGTCAAAATACCCTACTTATTGTTATATTTAGGTGGCTACAATATTTCATAAAAAGTCATATATTGACCCTGGTTTCCCATATTAAGTTTAAATTTATTTTTCCAAGAGCCAACTACATGTGGCATAATTGTGGTGGTTCACCACAAGATTAACTCATGGTGTGTGTTATTTATTTCAGATTGAAAAATCACACCAATGTTGCTTTCATTTGCTTGCTCTTGACATGGTAAATAAGTCTTTTGTTAATACATTTACATGAGCACACACACATTTTCATTCTCACTCCGGGGAAAAGTAGTAGTTAACAAGCAAGCACTTGTCTCTGTTGTATACAAAAGGTGGTTCTGCTTATTGTTTGAAGAATAAGTAAGTGTTCATTTAGATGTACATGTCTGATAATAAGTGCAATGTTCATAATGTATTGTGACTAGTAATGTTGTACTGATTTTGTAAATGTGCTTTTCTCTCTCTGTCTCTGCCCCCCTTTCAGGTTTTACCAGAGTTCAGAAGGATCACCTGTATGGAATTTCAGAACCACATTTCTGACATCCCTTGATTAGCATACCAACACACTAATAAAAGACCACGAGAGACTTTGGAGACAAGATGAGAATTTTCTGAGACAAGCCTGATGACCAGGTGATTATGGGTAGATATAGATCAATATATATATACCTACAATATTTTTAACTAATTTGTTGTTGATTGTGTGATTTTCTTAAAAATATACGGAAAACAAATGTTTTGTTATAAAAACGGCGTACTAAAGTTTTAAATGTGCATTTACATGTCCGCTTCAGTCTTTGAGAGATCTGAGGTGTACATCCCTGATCTATAGTAAACAGAGAGCTAGTGTTATTTTGTATTTGGTGCACTTAAAAAAAAAATTACAAAAAAATAATCTCTTTCCACCTTGTAGGCAACAGACGTTAAGAGGCACACACACTGAAACCAAGGGAACTATTAAACATCTGCCTGGCAAGTTTTCAGCAGTATCATTTGATAGAGCTTGTATGATATTAAAGCCCCACTGGTATGAATATTGGATACAAATCAGAGCTCTTCACATCCAGAAAAAAACTAACAAACTTGTATTTAAATTATCTTCTTGACTTGTAAACATGAAAATGAACAAAATGGTGGTATCTGACTTTTTTATACTGTTGTGTACTTTTTTAAATATAAAATTAATTGATATCAAATCTATATGTAGTATCAAATCTAAACCTTTGATTCTAGTCCCAGATCGGGATTTTAAAATGGCTGGCTAGTATGACAATTTAGCTGCAACTGCTCATGCTCTGGCCCACCATTGTAATACCTATATTCAGTTTAAAAAATTTACATATTATTATTCAGTGGATATTATTTTAGTCTCTTAATTTCACTTTAGGATTTCATTTCCAGGATTTCAGATGGTTAAATTTCTTCTGTAAAATCACATTTACCCCCTGTCCCAATTCTTGCCCTAAGCCTTTAGGCCTTCCTGGAAGTGTGCAGTTTGATGACGTTTGATGAGGTTGTTGAAGGGCAAGTGGAAGAGGCGCAAGGATTCAAGTGTTCAAGGGGTTGGAGTGTAAAGAACAGAATGAGCCACTCACACCCTTCGGGTTTTGACATATAATGTGTAATAATAACAAATGTGCAATTATTTGTCATTGTACAATGTAATGTGTCTTACTAGTGTAGTAGGAGCTGTGAACATATCAGCCATCCTCGGCACCCAGGGGAGCAGTTGTGGGTTCAGTGCCTTGGTCAAAGGCCCCTCAGCCATGGATTGAGGGAGGAGGATAGTGCTGTTACGTCTTTCCCACAGTCCCCAATTTTCCTTGTGTGTGTGTGTGCTTCCTCTGCTTCCTGCTTCCTTGCCGTTCAGACGCGTCGATGCTTAGCTCTGCTATCTTTTATTTTGTTAGACATCAACAGAGAATGTCAGCTTTGGAAAGGGATTTTCGGAGCCTGCTGTCAGAGTTTAAGGACTGGCATTTCAGAGCTGTGCGAGGAGTAACAGTGAGTGGGGGTACGGGCAGCAGACAGTGGGCTGAAGACATAACAGAGTTATCTCAAAGAGTCTCAACATATCAGTGACTGTGAAGGATTTTGCATTGTCAGATCACTACTGTGTGTTCTTTGATATGTGGGCCTCAGTCATCAGAGATAGAAGAGTTTGTGTCAAGAAAAAGATTATAAAGGACTGTACAGCTACACTTTTCATGAGTAAAATTTGCACACCACCATGTGAACGATCTAACTCTGTTGATGATCTGCTGAATAGGTTTAATCCAAAAGTTTTCAGTGTTATGGATGAGATGGTGTCAATTAAAGTGAAGACTTTGTCTTGCAAACAGAAGCATTAACAGCAGCAAAATCCTCTTCGCCGTGGTCGACAGACTTACTAACACACAAATGGCACCTGAATTACTAACAACTGAGAGATGTAATGAGTTTGCATTATTATTTAACAGTAAAATCCAGAATATCAAATGAGCGATTAGTACATCTATATCCAACAATGAGTCTGTACCCTCTCCATTACCTCATCAAGACTCCATAGTTAAAATGTCAGAGTTCAGTACTGTAAGCAGTGAAATTTTAATTGACACAGTTAATCATTCCAAACCATCCACTTGCAGTCTTGACACACTACCCTACCAATCAAATTTTTAAAGAGTGTTTCAAACTATAGCACCAGACATACTCCACATTGTAAACACCTCACTCATGTCGGGGGTCTTTCTGAGCTCCTCACTAAAAACTGCAGTTCTAAAGCCTCTTCTAAAAATGAAAAAAAATTAAGAATCATCTCAGATAAGTAACTACAGGCCAATTTCTAATTAAACGTTGAGAAAATAGTTTTCAGGCAAATCACTAGTCTCTAAGGCAGGAACTACTTTGTAGAAATTGAAAATAATATTTCAGAGAACATGCCAGTGATCTGTGGTGTCCCCCAGGGCTATATTCTCGGTATTCTATTCTCAATTTCTATTTAATTTATACATGCTTCCTCTTGGCAAGATTCTTCAGGGCTATGGCCTGTCCTATCACAACTATGCAGATGATACTCAGATTTACATGGCCCTGTCCCCAAATGACTCTGGTCTAGTTGACACATTAAGCAAGTGCCTTGAACACATCATAAACTGGACACAATTTTCTGCAGCTGAATAAAGATACTTAGATTATACAATTTGGGAACAGCAATGAGAGACAAAGATTGGCTGCATATCTGGACTCGAGAGCCCTCAAATCTAAAGAACAGTCTCACAACCTTGGTGTATTAATGGACTCAGATCTCAGTTTTAGTCTCATATTAAAGTGGTTACTAGATCAGCATTTTTCCATCTTAAGAACATCAGTAAGATTAGAGTATTTCTGAGTAAACCAGAGCTGGAGAAACTTATCCATGCCTTTATTTCTAGCAGGATTGATTACTGTAATGGTCTCTTAGCTGGACTTCCAAAAAAGACCATTAAACAGCTTCAGCTGATTCAAAACACAGCTGCCAAAGGTCTCACTAGGAGCAAAAGAAGAGATCACATCACCCCCATCCTCAAATCCTTACACTGGATACCAGTCTGTTACAGAATAGACTTTAAGGTGTTATTACTGGTCTATAAATGTCTTAATGGGGTAGGACCAGTGTATTAATCAGATCTGCTACAGAGATATGAGCCGAGCTCTCAGATCTTTAGGAACTAGTCAGTTAGTCCTGCCTCAGGTCAAATCTAAACATGGAGAGGCAGCGTTTAGCTCCGGCGCCGCTCTTAAATGGAACCAGCTGACTGGGAATATTAGAAGAGCCCCGACTTTAGACACTTAAATCAAGGCTTAAAACATTCCTGTATTAGCAGGCTTACAGCTCAGTTGAAAATATTCTGCACTTTTATCTCTAACTGCATTTTATATCTTTTCTTTTATTTCATCATTTTAAATTGTTTTAATCATTTTACACTTTTATTGGACTTTAATGATTTTACTCTGGCTTTTAATGTAACTTTTTTTCCTCTGTAAAGCACTTTGAATTGCTTCTGTATGAAAGGTGCTCTATAAATAAACTTGCCTTGCGTTGTGTGTGTATACAATAACAATAATACTATATAATAATAATGAAAGTGTGGTCTCTGATTGTTGCGTGCACAGTAAATTCACCAGGGTTAGATCAACACTTAGTGTTAACATGGAGAGTGTTAAATTATTACACTAACAGTGTTAATTTAAAACTAATAGTGGTGATCTAACACTGGTGAATTTACTGTGCACGCAACAATCACAGACCACACTTTCATTATTATTATTATTATTACAAACCGGATTCTAAAAAAAGTTGGAACACTAAACAAATTAAGAATAAAAACTGAATGCAATGATGTGGAGGCACCAACATCTAATACTTTATTCAGAACAGAACACAAATCACAGATCAAAAGTGATTGCTGCAGAATGTGGTCTGGCATTATCTTGTTGAAAAATGCAGGGTCTTCCCTGAAAGAGATGACGTCTAGATGGGAGCATATGTTGTTCTAGAACCTGAACATAGTTCTCTGCATTAATGGTGCCTTTCCAGACATGCGAGCTGCCCATGCCACAAGCACTCATGCAACCCCATACGATCAGTGGTGCAGGCTTCTGAACGGAGTGTTGATAACAACTTGGGTTATCCTTGTCCTCTCTGATCCGGACGACATGACGTCCCAGTGTTCCATAAAGAACTTCAAATTGTGACTCATCTGACCACAGAACAGTCTTCCATTTTGCCACACTCCATTTTAAAAGACCCCATGGCCCAGTGCAAACGTATGAGCTTGTGGAGCTTGCTTAGAAATGGCTTCCTCTTTGCACTGTAGAGTTTCATCTGAAGACGGCGGATGGCACAGTGGATTGTCTTCACTGACAATGCTTTCTGGAAGTATTCCTGAGCCCTTTCTGTTATTTCGTTGACAGTGGCATTCCTGTTTAAGGTGCAGTGACGTTTAAGGGCCCGGAGATCACGAGCATCCAGTAGAGTTTTACGGCCTTGACCCTTACGCACAGCAATTGTTCCAGATTCTCTTAATCTTTTGATGATGTTATGCACGGTTGATGATGATAACTTAAAAGTCTTTGCTATTTTACGCTGGGTAACACCATTCTGGTATTGCTGCACTATCTTTCTGCGCAACAATGGTGGAATTGGTGATCCTCTTACCATCTTGGCTTCAGAGAGACACTGACATTCTGAGAAGCTCTTTTTATCCCAGTCATGTTGTCAATTGACCTAATTAGTGTTAATTGGTCTACCAGCTGTTCGTTATATGCTCATTTCCTTTTTCCAGCCACTTATTGCTACTTGTCCCAACTTTTTTGGGATTTGTTGACACTGTGAAATTTTGAATCAACATATTTTTCCTTTAAAACATTACATTTACTCAGATTAAACTTTTGATCTGTCATCTGTGTTCTATTACAAATAAAATATTGACATTTGAAATCTCCACATCATTGCCTTCAGTTTTTATTCACAATTTGTTTAGTGTCCCAACTTTTTTGGAATCCGGTTTGAATAATGAAAACATTTTAAAATACCTGAATGTTCTTTAAGCATAAGTGTGTGTGTGTTTGGAGTGATTATCTTAGGATTGTGGTCTAAGCATCCCCCTCAGTGGTTTTGTTATCAGATGTGCATAGTTAGTGACTAATGTAAAATTATCCAGAAAGTACGGCAGCAGTGAAATATTTTTACATGTTTACTCTAACAGGTTTTAGAAAGAGTGTCATTAATTTTAAGTGAGCATATATATATATATATTTCTTTACTTAGAATAACAATCAAGGAGTCCTACACAAGAGAAAATATGATCATCGTTGAAGTGATGGAGGATGACTTTTCTTAGGCAACACCACAGACGTGAACATAGCCACTGTCATCAAGTGAACAGTGGTAACAGTCTTTGGCTTCATGATGTTTTTTAAAAAGTGTTGTATGCTTTGAACTTGGAGACTAAATTACACAGTTTGCAGCAGTGCAAATCATTTGTTGAACAAAGAGTAGTAAAATATTTAAATTTTATAACTGATTACTTTTTAGTCACGCCCTTGTCCTGTTATGTGTTTTCCACGCCATGTGCTCTCTTAGCACGTCTCTTTTTGTTAATTGTCCATGTCTCCGCCCATGTCCCACCTTTGTTCCTCCTCCTCGTCAGTGTCATTTGTAATCCGTCCCCCTTGTTATCTGTCACATGTAATGTTGATCATTCGTTTCATTTCCCATGTCATGTGGTTTAGCTCTCTAGTCTGTCTGTCCTGTCTGATTTGGCTCTCTGTGTTTAGGATTTGTCTGTCTGTCTGTCCTGTTTGCTTTACCTCTCTGTGTTTAGGATTCGTCTGTCTGTCTCTGCTGTTAATCATTTCCATTGTTGAGTTGCTTGATATAGTCTGTCTGTCTTTGCTATCGTTCGTTTCTTTTTTCATCATTTCTCATTTCCATTGTCATGTTGTTTCCAAGTCTGTCTGTCTGTCTCCGCTGTTTTACCGTTGTTGTGTTTCTCCCAAGTCTGTCTGTCTCTTCTGATCCTTGTTCAGGTTTGTTCTCTGTTTAGCTCTCTCTGTTTAAGACTCTGTTAGCTCTGTCCGGTGTTAGTCTGTCTGTCCCGTTTGCTCTAGCTCTCCGTGTTCTAGTTTGGTTTGTTATAACTTCGTCTAAGTCTCTGTCAGCTCCCTGTATTTCTCTGTTAAAGTCTCTGTCTGTATATGTTTTGTTATTTATCTTTTGGTTAAGATAAAATTTGCTGTGTTTTAGCGAGTGTGTCCGCCTCCGTCAGTCCGCCCCGCAATCCTGACACTTTTACTCCAAATACTGTTCCGATAACCAGGACAGTTTCAACAGGCTACAGTACAAGAAACTTGTGAAATGCCTCATCATTTTGTTCAACACATGTGCTGTCAGAATTGTTACAGACTTCTACAGAGAATGTCAGCTTTGGAAAGGGATTTTTGGAGCCTGCTATCAGAGTATAAAAAAAGACTGGCATTTCAGAGCTGTGTGAGGAGTAACAGTGAGTGCACTGTAAATAATTGCAGTAAATTTACATTAATTTTCATCATCCAGCCACCTAACAGTACACAAAAGGACTTGGACTGAAAAGTAGACTTATATTAAAAGTATACTATAGTTTATTGTACATTAACAGTGTAATATATGTATTTCATTCACATGTTTAGTTCAATACAAAATAATATTTAATGACATTTTATTGAAATATTTGTTTTAAAATGTTTGTGTATATTTGCATAACACACATTTGAGAAGGAAAATCCATCACATTTCTTGGGAGAGTCAGAAAAGATTTCTTAAATATTTTACATTTACATATGAGACGTTTTTCCTCCGGGTGCTCCGGTTTCCTCCTTGCACCAATAATTCAGACAATGAATTTGTAAATATGGGACTTTTTTGTTACTTTGAAGTATTTTTTTATGCCTAAGTGTGTTGAAAAATGAAATGTCCAGGTTTTTTACACTACCTGAATTTAACTTTTTTAAATTTTTTTAACACTTTGAGGTTCTTATTTGTCTTATATATGCACATTATCACACATAAAACTGACAGTCTGTAGCATTCTCTTTTATGGGGAGTGCAATAAGTTTCTGATGTTTAAGTATGTTATTACATTAAAACTGCATCTTATTCAATTCACAGCTCTTGATGATAACCACAGCCTATGGTTGAATTAATGTAAGCCACTTGGCACTGATTCAATGTTCATTAAACCAAAAGCAACCATAAATCAATCATAAGGAATGGTTGATTTTATGTTGTAAATTCATCATAACGTGGAACCAATATGAAATCAACATAAAATCAATGTGCACAACTAAATTAATTCAGACCTCGGAGATCAACGCTGATTCAACTATTAAGACGATGAAAAAATAAACGTTGATTCAACATACTTTTGCTATCTGGGGTTTAACTTCTGTAAAACACGGTATAAACGGGGTGTAAATATCTTAAACGCGTTTATCTTGAGTAAAACACTGTATAAATGGGGTGTAAATATCTTAAACACGTTTATCTTCAGTAAAACACGGTTTAAACACTGAAGTCAAGCCAGCCTCCACTTGGAAAAGTTTGGTCAAGCCAGCCCCCACTTAGATTTGGTGGAACGTCGTATTCTGAACATTACGGTAATAGCGTGCAGAGGAACAAATTTCTAAATAAAAGCCAAAAGTCAATGACAGGAAATGTATGTAATAATAAATAATTTTCTAAACAAATAATAAATGGATAAACAACAAATATTTGCTATTTTGTGGAAATGATGAAGATTTTAGGACATGACTCTCAAGTCACTCTGATGTGCCATTTAAAAAAAAGGCCCTTTGTGTAGTCCTATGTCTGTAAATTTATTTCCAAATTTAAATAATTATTAAAAAGAAACCTTTAGTTTGCACAGAACAATGTCACTTCATAATCATAGTACAACACCTGATTATGTCACTCAATTAATATAAAGTCATTCTGATGTGTCATTTCAAAATAAAGGCCCTTTGAATTGTCCCATTTCTGTACATTTAATTTCAAATGTAAATAATTATTAAAAAGAAACCTTTAGTTTGCACAGAACAATTTCACTTCATAATCATAGTACCACACCTGATTATGTCACTCACTTAATATGAAGTCATTCTGATGTATCATTCCAAAATAAAGGCCCTTTGAATTGTCCCATGTCTGTAAAATTAATTTCAAATTTAAATAATTATTAAAAGGAAACTTTTAGTTTGCACAGAACAATTTCACTTCATAATCATAGTACAACACCCGATTATGTCACTCAATTAATATAAAGTCATTCTGATGTGTCATTTCAAAATAAAGGCCCTTTGAATTGTCCCATTTCTGTACATTTAATTTCAAATGTAAATAATTATTAAAAAGAAACCTTTAGTTTGCACAGAACAATTTCACTTCATAATCATAGTACCACACCTGATTATGTCACTCATGTAATATGAAGTCATTCTGATGTGTCATTTCAAAATAAAGGCCCTTTGAATTGTCCCATTTCTGTAAATTTAATTTTGATTATGAATTTCACTTCATAATCATAGTACCACATCTGATTATGTCACTCATGTAATATGAAGTCATTCTGATGTGTCATTTCAAAATAAAGGCCCTTTGAATTGTCGCATTTCTGTAAATTAATTTCAAATTTAAATAATTATTAAAAGGAAACATTTAGTTTGCACAGAACAATTTCACTTCATAATCATAGTACCACACCTGATTATGTCACTCATTAAATATCAAGTCATTCTGATGTGTCATTTTAAAATAAAAGCTCTTTCAATTGTCCCATTTCTGTAAATTTAATTCCAAATTTATATCATTATTAAATGTGAACCATTAGTTTGCACAGAACAATTTCACTTCATAATCATAGTACCACACCTAATTATGTCACTCACTGAATATGAAGTCATTCTGGTGTGCCATTTTAAAAAAGAACTATTGTAAATGATCACATTTCAGCTATATTCACTCCGGATGTTGGAATTGTTATTAAAAGGAATCCTCCAGTTTGCACACACCACTTTCACTTTATAATGAAAGTACACCCCCTAAATATATGTCTCTCACTTAATATTAAGTCATTCTTGTGTGCCATTTCAGATTAGGACCACTGTAATCAATCAGATTTAAATTATATTCACTGTAGATGTTGAGATTGTTAATAAAAGGAATCCTCCAGTTTGTAAACACTACTTTCACTTCATAATGATAGTACAGCACATGCAAGCATCAATCATTTAATGTCATACTATTGTAGTGTGTCTAATTTGTTCATCCACTCATTACATCCAGATCACATTACTGATATAATGCACGACGCGGTTCCTCAGCGCCTTCAAGAGTAGTCGACTCATGTACCGAGTGATTACTCCAGTGTGAATCGAAGGAACTGGCGTTAGAAGCGTGCTGGAGTCACCCCCTCGCTGGTGGATTACCCCTTCAGGTCCGGGGAAATTTTTTTGGGGGGGTTAAGGGTGGGGGCTGTTAGCCTCCGACTTCAGGACAAGGGAAGTGAGGCTAACAGGGGCGCACCTCTGGGGGATCCATGGTTAAAGAAATCCCTCAAGAGTTCGCCCATCAGACCCCCTAAACCCTTAACAGTTCCAGTACAGGATGTCGTCGCAGGGCCCCCTGCCTCCGTGGACGTCGTCGCAGGGCCCCCTGCCTCCGTGGACGTCGTCGCAGGGCCCCCTGCCTCCGTGGACGTCGTCGCAGGGCCCCCTGCCTCCGTGGACGTCGCTGCACTCCCTCCTGATCTCCAGGAGAAGCTTGCAAGCCTCTTGGCACGTCTGGAGGTCTCCATGAAGGCGGCACCCGCCGCTCCTGTCTCCGTGAAGGCGGCACCAGCCGCTCCTGTCTCCGTGAAGGCGGCACCAGCCGCTCCTGTCTCCGTGAAGGCGGCACCAGCCGTTCCTGTGTATCTGTGTCTTGTTTCTTAGTTTGGTCTGTCTCTGTTGTTTTCCTCAATTCATTTCATATGTCTAGTTGTTTCTGTAGTTGCCAGTCTTTGTTTTGTTGTATCTTTTGTTTCATTAAAATTACTGTGTTTTAGCAAGTGCGTCCACCTCCGTCAGTCTGCCCCGCTAATCGTGACATTCACTGAGTGACGCCATAGGAGAAGTACTATTGGTTCCATGAAGAACCATCTTTCGGAATATTTTAAATGTGTAAAAAAAGCCACAGTCACGGGTGCAGAAGCGGCCGGAGCCACAGTCACGGGTGCAGAAGCGGCCGGAGCCACAGTCACGGGTCCAGGAGCGGCTGGTGCCGCCTTCACGGAGACAGGAGTGGCTGGTGCCGCCTTCATGGAGACCTCCAGACGTGCCAAGAGGCTTGCAAGCTTCTCCTGGAGATCAGGAGGGAGTGCAGCGACGTCCTTGGGAGCAGGGGGCCCTGCGACGGCGTCCACGGAGGCAGGGGGCCCTGCGACGGCGTCCACGGAGGCAGGGGGCCCTGCGACGGCGTCCACGGAGGCAGGGGGCCCTGCGACGCTGTCCACGGAGGCAGGGGGCCCTGCGACGGCGTCCACGGAGGCAGGGGGCCCTGCGACGGCGTCCACGGAGGCAGGGGGCCCTGCGACGACGTCCTGTACTGGAACTGTTAAGGGTTTAGGGGGTCTGATGGGCGAACTCTTGAGGGATTTCTTTAACCATGGATCCCCCAGAGGTGCGCCCCTGTTAGCCTCACTTCCCTTGTCCTGAAGTCGGAGGCTAACAGCCCCCACCCTTAACCCCCCCCAAAAAATTTCCCCGGACCTGAAGGGGTAATCCACCAGCGAGGGGGTGACTCCAGCACGCTTCTAACGCCAGTTCCTTCGATTCACACTGGAGTAATCACTCGGTACATGAGTCGACTAGTCTTGAAGGCGCTGAGGAACCGCGTCGTGCATTATATCAGTAATGTGATCTGGATGTAATGAGTGGATGAACAAAATAGACACACTACAATAGTATGACATTAAATGATTGATGCTTGCATGTGCTGTACTATCATTATGAAGTGAAAGTAGTGTTTACAAACTGGAGGATTCCTTTTATTAACAATCTCAACATCTACAGTGAATATAATTTAAATCTGATTGATTACAGTGGTCCTAATCTGAAATGGCACACAAGAATGACTTGATATTAAGTGAGAGACATATATTTAGGGGGTGTACTTTCATTATAAAGTGAAAGTGGTGTGTGCAAACTGGAGGATTCCTTTTAATAACAATTCCAACATCCGGAGTGAATATAGCTGAAATGTGATCATTTACAATAGTTCTTTTTTAAAATGGCACACCAGAATGACTTCATATTCAGTGAGTGACATAATCAGGTGTGGTACTATGATTATGAAGTGAAATTGTTCTGTGCAAACTAAAGGTTTCCTTTTAATAATTATTTAAATTTGAAATTAATTTACAGAAATGGGGCAATTCAAAGGGCCTTTATTTTGAAATGACACATCAGAATGACTTTATATTAATTGAGTGACATAATCAGGTGTGGTACTATGATTATGAAGTGAAATTGTTCTGTGCAAACTAAAGGTTTCCTTTTAATAATTATTTAAATTTGAAATTAATTTTACAGACATGGGACAATTCAAAGGGCCTTTATTTTGGAATGATACATCAGAATGACTTCATATTACATGAGTGACATAATCAGGTGTTGTACTATGACTATGAAATGAAATTGGTCTGTGCAATCTAAAGGTTTCTTTTTAATAATGATCTAAATTTTGGAAATAAATTTACAGAAATGGGACAATTCAAAGAGCTTTTATTTTGAAATGACACATCAGAATGACTTCATATGAAGTGAGTGACATAATCAGGTGTGGTACTATGATTATGAAGTGAAATTGTTCTGTGGAAACTAAAGGTTTCCTTTTAATAATTATTTAAATTTGGAAATAAATTTACAGAAATGGGACAATTCAAAGGGCCTTTATTTTGAAATGACACATCAGAATGACTCCATATTAAGTGAGTGACATAATCAGGTGTTGTACTATGATTATGAAGTGAAATTGTTCTGTGCAAACTAAAGGTTTCCTTTTAATAATTATTTAAATTTTGAAATAAATTTACAGAAATGGGACAATTCAATGGGCTTTTATTTTGAAATGACACATCAGAATGACTTCATATTAAGTGAGTGACATAATCAGGTGGCACATCAGAGTGACTTGAGAGTCATGTCCTAAAATCTTCATCATTTCCACAAAATAGCAAATATTTGTTGTTTATCCATTTATTATTTGTTTAGAAAATTATTTATTATTACATACATTTCCTGTCATTGACTTTTGGCTTTTATTTAGAAATTTGTTCCTCTGCACGCTATTACCGTAATGTTCAGAATACGACGTTCCACCAAATCTAAGTGGGGGCTGGCTTGACCAAACTTTTCCAAGTGGAGGCTGGCTTGACTTTAGTGTATAAACGGGGTGTAATCATCTTAAACACGTTTATCTTCAGTAAAACACGGTATAAACGGGGTGTAAATATCTTAAACGCGTTTATCTTCAGTAAAACACGGTATAAACGGGGTGTAAATATCTTAAACGCGTTTATCTTCAGTAAAACACGGTATAAACGGGGTGTAAACATCTTAAACGTATATTTATCTTCAGTAAAACACGGTATAAACGAGGTGTAAACATCTTAAACGCGTTTATCTTCGGTAAAACACGGTATAAACGGGGTGTAAATATCTTAAACGCGTTTATCTTCAGTAAAACACGGTATAAACGGGGTGTAAATATCTTAAACGCGTTTATCTTCGGTAAAACACGGTATAAACTGAGTGTAAATATCTTAAACGCGTTTATCTTCGGTAAAACACGGTATAAACGGGGTGTAAATATCTTAAACGTATATTTATCTTCAGTAAAACACGGTATAAACGGGGTGTAAATATCTTAAACACGTTTATCTTCAGTAAAACACGGTATAAACGGGGTGTAAATATCTTAAACACGTTTATCTTCGGTAAAACACGGTATAAACGGGGTGTAAATATCTTAAACGTATATTTATCTTCAGTAAAACACGGTATAAACGGGGTGTAAATATCTTAAATGTATATTTATCTTCAGTAAAACACGGTATAAACGGGGTGTAAATATCTTAAACACGTTTATCTTCAGTAAAACACGGTATAAACGGAGTGTAAATATCTTAAACGCATTTATCTTCGGTAAAACACGGTATAAACGGGGTGTAAATATCTTAAACGTATATTTATCTTCAGTAAAACACGGTATAAACGGGGTGTAAATATCTTAAACACGTTTATCTTCAGTAAAACACGGTATAAACGGGGTGTAAATATCTTAAATGTATATTTATCTTCAGTAAAACACGGTATAAACGGGGTGTAAATATCTTAAACACGTTTATCTTCAGTAAAACACGGTATAAACGGAGTGTAAATATCTTAAACGCAATTATCTTCGGTAAAACACGGTATAAACGGGGTGTAAATATCTTAACCACGGTAAAGTTAGTTTTCTTTTCGATATTCGGTTTTCCGGCGTCAATAACTTTTCAAACTAAGGTTATATCTGACACAGTTACATATTCTGAATGGTACGGACACAGAGAACAATGCACACTGTTTTTATGGACGCTCCGGTGCATTTGATATATGCTCCTTTTCCTTTCAATAGCTAAAAAAACAGACCGTTTTTGACATCGCAACAAAGTGCATTCGTTTCTAGACTCTGTCTACAGCAATGCACATCATCGTCTTTCAGTCTAATTTGCTTAAATACGATTAAATACATACTTTCCTGTCGCCGCTAACAACAGGTAACAATCTTCAATAGCTTCGTTTTCACTGTGTTTATAAACATCAGATTGGCCGCGTTAGACACTAGGAGTGATGGGGAAGAATGCACCCCAGTGTTTTCATACTGACCTCTCATTAACAGTTACATTCAGAATTTAGGTCTCTCTCTCTCCCTCTCTCTCTCTCTCTCTCACACACACACACACACACACTCTCACTCAGTCTGTCTCACTCTCAGTCTGTCTCTCACTCTGTTTGTCTGTCTGATCTGATTCACCCAGGAGGGGTCAGGTAGTGAGGACTGTGGACACAGTGAAGAATACCAGAGACTGTGAGAAGTAGTGAAGCAGAAAGCTTTATTTAAAGAGAATGTTAAAGTTCTAACTGTGTAATTCTGTTTTTGGAATCTGTTCTTTTAAATGTTAAGCCTTTATTTTTTTAACATAAAGTGTACATTGTGTTTGATATCATGCACATGATTTATTTTATCAATAAAATGATTGATGGATGGAAACATCTTTTTTTAATGAATTTTAAAATTTATTTTTTAATAACTTTTCAACCAAGTTACATAAGACTTTAAATTCAACTGTGCATTGTAGACATTAATCACACTAACCATGCACACCCTTTGGTTTGTCTGTAAAATTAAATTCTTGATTTTTATTGAATTTTTTAAAATTGAATTTTCAATAACTTTTCAACCAAGTTATATAAGACTTTAAATTCAACTGTGCATTGTAGACATTAATCACACTAACCATGCACACCCTTTGGTTTGTCTATAAAATTAAATTCTTATTTTTTATTGAATTTTTTAAAATTGAATTTTCAATAACTTTTCAAAAAAGTTATATAACACTTTAAATTCAACTATGCATTGTAGACATTAATCACACTAACCATGCACACCCTTTAGTTTGTCTATAAAGTTAAATTTTTGGTTTTTATTGAATTTTTTAAAATTAAATGTTCAATAACTTTTCAACAAAGTTATATATGACTTAAAATACAGCTGTGCATTGTAGACATTAATCACACTAATCATGCACACCCTTTGGTTTGTCTATAAAATTAAATTCTTGGTTTTTAATGAATTTTTTAAAATTGAATTTTTAATAACTTTTCAACCAAGTTATATATGACTTTAAATACAGCTGTGCATCATACACATTAATCACACTAACCATGCACACCCTTTGGTTTGTCTGTAAAATTAAATTCTTGGTTTTTATTGAATTTTTTTTAATTGAATTTTCAATAACTTTTCAAAAAAGTTATATAACACTTTAAATTCAACTGTGCATTGTAGACATTAATCACACTAACCATGCACACCCTTTGGTTTGTCTATAAAATTAAATTTTTATTGAATTTTTTTAATTTTAATTTTCAATAACTTTTCAACCAAATTATATATGACTTTAAATACAACTGTGCATTGTAGATATGTATCACACTAACCATGCACACTCTTTGGTTTGTCTGTAAAATTAAATTCTTGATTTTTATTGAATTTTTTAAAATTGAATTTTCAATAACTTTTCAACAAAGTTATATAAGACTTTAAATTCAACTGTGCATTGTAGACATTAATCACACTAATCATGCTCACCCTTTGGTTTATCTATAAAATTAAATTATTGATTTTTGTTACATTTTTAAAAATTTTGAAATCAAAAAAATTATAATAATTTGCTTAAAATATGAAAAATAATTTACAAAAATTGTTGTCATTCGAGAACATTAGTTGTCCATTTATTTAGTATCTGCTACAATATAAAAAAAAAAGCTATCAGCTCCGCTGAACAACAGTTGGTTTCAGACCAGTAATTTTCACATTCTCTGCTTCATAAATTTTTTATTTTTTAAGATATTTGCATGAGTATTTAATTTATGTAAACATAAAAACAAATAAAGAGAAATCTGCCTCAAGCAAATCATGTGCAATCCAAATTTATAAATAAGGATTGCATATGATTTGCTTGAGGCAGATTTCTCTTTATTTTATTTATTTTAAATTGTTTTTCATATTTTAAGCAAATTATTAAAATTTTTTTGATTTCAAAATTTTTAAAATATAACAAACATCAATAATTTAATTTTATAAAAATAAAACAAAGGGTGTGCATGGTTAGTCTGATTAATGTCTACAATGCACAGTTGAATTTAAAGTCTTATATAACTTGGTTGAAAAGTTATTGAAAATTCAATTTTAAAAAATTCAATAAAAAATAAGAATTTAATTTTACAGACAAACCAAAGGGTGTGCATGATTAGTGTGATTAATGTCTACAATGCACAGTTGTATTTAAAGTCATATATAATTTGGTTGAAAAGTTATTGAAAATTAAAATAAAAAAAATTCAATAAAAAATAAGAATTTAATTTTATAGACAAACCAAAGGGTGTGCATGGTTAGTCTGATTAATGTCTACAAGGCACAGTTGAATTTAAAGTCTTATATAACTTGGTTGAAAAGTTATTGAAAATTCAATTTTAAAAAATTCAATAAAAAATAAGAATTTAATTTTACAGACAAACCAAAGGGTGTGCATGATTAGTGTGATTAATGTCTACAATGCACAGTTGTATTTAAAGTCATATATAATTTGGTTGAAAAGTTATTGAAAATTAAAATAAAAAAAATTCAATAAAAAATAAGAATTTAATTTTATAGACAAACCAAAGGGTGTGCATGGTTAGTCTGATTAATGTCTACAAGGCACAGTTGAATTTAAAGTCTTATATAACTTGGTTGAAAAGTTATTGAAAATTCAATTTTAAAAAATTCAATAAAAAATAAGAATTTAATTTTATAAAAAAAAACAAAGGGTGTGCATGGTTAGTCTGATTAATGTCTACAATGCACAGTTGAATTTAAGGTGTTATATAACTTTTTTGAAAAGTTATTGAAAATTCAATTTTAAAAAATTCAATAAAAAATAAGAATTTAATTTTACAGACAAACCAAAGGGTGTGCATGATTAGTGTGATTAATGTCTACAATGCACAGTTGAATTTAAAGTCTTATATAACTGGGTTGAAAAGTTATTGAAAATTAAAATTTTAAAAATTCAATAAAAAATAAGAATTTAATTTTACAGACAAACCAAAGGGTGTGCATGATTAGTGTGATTAATGTCTACAATGCACAGCTGTATTTTAAGTCATATATAACTTGGTTGAAAAGTTATTGAACATTTAATTTTAAAAAATTCAATAAAAACCAAAAATTTAACTTTATAGACAAACTAAAGGGTGTGCATGATTAGTGTGATTAATGTCTACAATGCACAGTTGAATTTAAAGTGTTATATAACTTTTTTGAAAAGTTATTGAAAATTAAAATTAAAAAAATTCAATAAAAAATAAGAATTTAATTTTATAGACAAACCAAAGGGTGTGCATGGTTAGTGTGATTAATGTCTACAAGGCACAGTTGAATTTAAAGTCATATATAACTTGGTTGAAAAGTTATTGAAAATTCAATTTTAAAAAATTCAATAAAAACCAAAAATTTAACTTTATAGACAAACTAAAGGGTGTGCATGATTAGTGTGATTAATGTCTACAATGCACAGTTGAATTTAAAGTGTTATATAACTTTTTTGAAAAGTTATTGAAAATTAAAATTAAAAAAATTCAATAAAAAATAAGAATTTAATTTTATAGACAAACCAAAGGGTGTGCATGGTTAGTGTGATTAATGTCTACAAGGCACAGTTGAATTTAAAGTCATATATAACTTGGTTGAAAAGTTATTGAAAATTCAATTTTAAAAAATTCAATAAAAACCAAGAATTTAATTTTACAGACAAACCAAAGGGTGTGCATGATTAGTGTGATTAATGTCTACAATGCACAGCTGTATTTTAAGTCATATATAACTTGGTTGAAAAGTTATTAAAAAATAAATTTAAAAATTCATTAAAAAAAGATTTTTCCATCCATCAATCATTTTATTGATAAAAAAAATCATGTGCATGATATCAAACACAATGTACACTTTATGTTAAAAAAATAAAGGCTTAACATTTAAAAGAACAGATTCCAAACACAGAATTACAGTTAGAACTTTAACATTCTCTTTAAATAAAGCTTTCTGCTTCACTACGTCTCACAGTCTCTGGTTTTCTTCACTGTGTCCACAGTCCTCACTACCTGACCCCTCCTGGGTGAATCAGATCAGACAGACAAACAGAGTGAGAGACAGACTGAGAGTGAGACAGACTGAGTGAGTGAGAGTGTGTGTGTGTGTGTGTGTGTGTGTGTGTGTGAGAGAGAGAGAGAGAGAGGGAGAGAGAGAGAGCTAAATTCTGAATGTAACTGTTAATGAGAGGTCAGTATGAAAACACTGGGGTGCATTCTTCCCCATCACTCCTAGTGTCTAACGCGGCCAATCTGATGTTTATAAACACAGTGAAAACGAAGCTATTGAAGATTGTTACCTGTTGTTAGCGGCGACAGAAAATTACGTATTTAATCGTATTTAAGCAAATTAGACTGAAAGACGATGATGTGCAGTGCTGTAGACAGAGTCTAGAAACGAATGCACTTTGTTGCGATGTCAAAAACGGTCTGTTTTTTTAGCTATTGAAAGGAAAAGGAGCATATATCAAATGCACCGGAGCGTCCATAAAAACAGTGTGCATTGTTCTCCGTGTCCGTACCATTCAGAATCTGTAACTGTGTCAGATATAACCTTAGTTTGAAAAGGTATTGACGCCGGAAAACCGAATATCGAAAAGAAAACTAACTTTACCGTGGTAATATCTTAAACGTATATTTATCTTCAGTAAAACACGGTATAAACGAGGTGTAAATATCTTAAACACGTTTATCTTCAGTAAAACACGGTATAAACGGGGTGTAAATATCTTAAACACATTTATCTTCAGTAAAACACGGTATAAACGAGGTGTAAATATCTTAAACTCGTTTATCTTCAGTAAAACACGGTATAAACGGGGTGTAAATATCTTAAACACATTTATCTTCAGTAAAACACGGTATAAACGGGGTGTAAATATCTTAAACACATCTTTATCTTCAGTAAAACACGGTATAAACGAGGTGTAAATATCTTAAACACATTTATCTTCAGTAAAACACGGTATAAACGGGGTGTAAATATCTTAAACACATCTTTATCTTCAGTAAAACACGGTATAAACGAGGTGTAAATATCTTAAACTCGTTTATCTTCAGTAAAACACGGTATAAACGGGGTGTAAATATCTTAAACACATTTATCTTCAGTAAAACACGGTATAAACGGGGTGTAAATATCTTAAACACGTTTATCTTCAGTAAAACACGGTATAAACGGGGTGTAAATATCTTAAACACATCTTTATCTTCAGTAAAACACGGTATAAACGAGGTGTAAATATCTTAAACTCGTTTATCTTCAGTAAAACACGGTATAAACGGGGTGTAAATATCTTAAACACATTTATCTTCAGTAAAACACGGTATAAACGGGGTGTAAATATCTTAAACACATCTTTATCTTCAGTAAAACACGGTATAAACGAGGTGTAAATATCTTAAACACATTTATCTTCAGTAAAACACGGTATAAACGGGGTGTAAATATCTTAAACACATCTTTATCTTCAGTAAAACACGGTATAAACGAGGTGTAAATATCTTAAACTCGTTTATCTTCAGTAAAACACGGTATAAACGGGGTGTAAATATCTTAAACACATTTATCTTCAGTAAAACACGGTATAAACGGGGTGTAAATATCTTAAACGCGTTTATCTTCAGTAAAACACGGTATAAACGAGGTGTAAATATCTTAAACTCGTTTATCTTCAGTAAAACACGGTATAAACGGGGTGTAAATATCTTAAACGCGTTTATCTTCAGTAAAACACGGTATAAACGGGGTGTAAATATCTTAAACACGTTTATCTTCAGTAAAACACGGTATAAACGGGGTGTAAAGCTCTTAAACGTGTTTATCTTCAGTAAAACACGGTATAAACGGGGTGTAAATATCTTAAACACATTTATCTTCAGTAAAACACGGTATAAACGGGGTGTAAATATCTTAAACGCGTTTATCTTCAGTAAAACACGGTATAAACGGGGTGTAAATATCTTAAACACATTTATCTTCAGTAAAACACGGTATAAACGGGGTGTAAATATCTTAAACGCGTTTATCTTCAGTAAAACACGGTATAAACGAGGTGTAAATATCTTAAACACATTTATCTTCAGTAAAACACGGTATAAACGGGGTGTAAATATCTTAAACACATTTATCTTCAGTAAAACACGGTATAAACGAGGTGTAAATATCTTAAACTCGTTTATCTTCAGTAAAACACGGTATAAACGGGGTGTAAATATCTTAAACACATTTATCTTCAGTAAAACACGGTATAAACGGGGTGTAAATATCTTAAACACATTTATCTTCAGTAAAACACGGTATAAACGGGGTGTAAATATCTTAAACACATTTATCTTCAGTAAAACACGGTATAAACGGGGTGTAAAAATCTTAAACACGTTTATATTCAGTAAAACACGGTATAAACGAGGTGTAAACATCTTAAACGCATATTTACCTTCAGTAAAAACAGGTCTTGATTTCTCTCCGACACAGCTCTCCTCCTGCTTCTTCCTCACACACACAAACACGTAGCTCAACAACACCCGCCCCCTCTTACACAATTGGCTGGAAAATCATAACAGCTGCTCTCCTATTGGACAGTGCCCACAAAGACAGTCCTCAGTCCAGAGGATCATTCCAATAGGTTGTTTTCAGTCACGCGGTTACTCCATCAATGGGCAGGAAAAGAACATGTGTATGGCATGCATTTGGGGCCCAAATCGTCTTAATTCTAACGCCTGTACACCTAAAAATATAACGTGTACAGACGAAGTATGTGTGTGTTGTTGTATTGAGAGGTGTTTCTTTTATGTCTACAGAACTGTTTTTTTCAGTGTACAGCATGTTTTTACATCTAAAGAGTTTTTTTCTTCATGTACAGACGGCATATTTTTAGGTCTACGGAGTTTTATTTCTTTGTTTGTTTGCTTTTGGGTTCTTTATTTATTTGTTTATTTGATTTTCCTGTACAGACGTTATTCTAAAACATCTTGACCTTTTCACTAAAGTTGCAATATTTGCCAGTAGATGGTGGTATTTACTTCATATTGAATAATGTTGCAAAGTTAACATAAGTGTTTTATTAACCTGCTGCTTTATCTCTTTATAATCTGTAGGATAATTTACTTTAGTCTGAACACTTTAGATGTGATTATTAGGATAAATGTAGTATGATGAATATACACATTTATAGTATTAAACACCACTAAGTTATTGCTTTCAACAAGCAATTAATTTAATTAGATCCTCAACAAGTAGCTTGATGCTACGTCAGCAGAGTCAGTATAAACATCTGCTGACAATCCAGAGCCGGGACCAGGCCGCAGACAGACAGGCTAAACCGACCGTCTGCGAACTGCCTTGAGGCGTCACCTAGTTTCATCTGGATTGAAACTATGCCTTTGCCCCGAATTAAATGTAAAGGTAGAAAAACTCCATCAGCTCGTTTCAACAACCTAATCGATATTAAATCATGTTCAGATGATAGCAACAACACCTCAGATTAGATTTAGATCAGATGAATATTCAGCACTAAACTGAGCCACCTGAGCTAGACTATAATTATGAACATAGCCCAAGATTATCAGGCAAAGGAGGTGAAGTATGTGTAATTTACCAAAATACCCTAGATATCAGTCATAAACAATGTGACACCTTCACTTCTTTTGCGTTTCTCTCCACCATTATGACAAATCTGGTGACAAAACAGAAGACATTTTTATTCTGTAACATTTACAGACCTCTAGGGCTCTACTCAGAATTTCTAAAAGAATTCAGTGATTTCGCTGCAAACCTAGCTGTGTGCAATCACAAAGTTATAATTGTAGGAGATTTCAATATCCATTTTGAGAAGGAAGGTGACCCACTGAAAAGGCTTTTACTCCAATCCCAGACTCTGTTGGTATTACTCAAAATGTAACAGTGCCTACACACTATTGTAGTCACACTTTAGACTTAGTTTTGACATTAGGTCTTAACATAGACAAACTTAATATTATACCACAAACCTCAGCAATCTCTGACCATTAACTAATTTCATATGAGCTATGTCTTAGCCATGATACATGTCCCCTCGCTATTCTACAAAGCATATAATAAAACCATCTACCACTCTACAGTTTATAGGAAACCTCCCAGAACTATCAACCCCAGTTCCCACTCCATCAGACCCAATGGAGCTAGATGTACTAACTGACTACTTAGAAAATACCTGTTGATCTTCTTTAGAAAATGTGGCACCACTTAAAAGAAAAATTATGAGACAGAAAAAGCTCGCCCCATGGTACAATGATAAAACCCATACTTTAAAACAAATATCACAGAAACTATAGCGGAAATGGAGATCAACCAAGCTGTAGGTGTTCCACTCTGCCTGGAAGGACAGCCTTATAGAGTATAGAAATGCCCTCACTAAAGCTCACTCAGCATATCTGGCCTCGCTGATGTACAATAATAAAAACAATCCTAGAGTACTGTTTAGTGTGTTTTCCAGAACTACAAAAAAAAAATCAGGCAGGTTCTGAACAACTAATTACAGCAACTGTCACCAGTAAAGTCTTTTTTAATAAGAAAATCGAGAATATTAGACAAAAAACTCAACCCACAGTATTAAATCTGACTTGATTGCCACCCGATGTGACCATGTACCCAAAGCTTTTAAACTAGTTATTAAACCTATGAGCAAGGAACCAAATCTTGATGCTAGCACATTGTCTAATTACAGGCCTATTTCTAATCTACCTTTTCTATCCAAGATCTTAGAAAAAGCTGTGGCCCAACAGCTTAGTTCATATCTACATAAGAATCATATATATGAAAAATTCCACTCTGGATTCAGGCCACATCATAGCACTGAGACAGCTCTAGTCAAGATAACAAATGATCTTCGGTAACACTTTATAACCCCGTGTCCTAACGTGTACTTTCCTGGCACTTACTGCGTATCTTCACACGTTTTATGGTGTACGTTCCCGTGTTTTAAAGTGTATTTAACGTGTACTTACAGTATACCTTCCCATACTTCCCTTGCAATTCAGTGCATCTACACCCCAACACATAATGTATCTTCTCGCAATTTAAAGTGTATTTACAGCGTACATCTAAAATATTTACCAGCCCACATTTTAAAGGGGGATTTAACTGGTACTTACAGTGTACCTTCCCATAACAAACAGATTAAGATTTATATTACTCAGTATAAAATACTTACCTGTTCCTATTGGTACTTTAACAATTGGGGACTTTGTTTTACGCTTTTATTCAGCTGACAAACTTCACTCACATTCCAGGAATTATTATTCTTCTAATTGTCTTGTTCTTCATTATATGGTTCTGATAAGCATGATAAGCATTGGCTCTGTACTTTTGAAATGTCCTCCCAGGTCTGTAGGTTTTGTTCTACAGCAGCTCATTACAGGAGATGAGTCAAAATGAGGTATCTCTCAACAATAAACAGTATGTACAATATTTACACTAATTACACTGTAAGAGTTTAATACTACGGTGGGATAGTTGCTACCACCTCATAGCTCCATAACAACTCCTCAGCGAAGCACTGTCCAGTCAGTCTCCCCCCATAGTGTGCGCCCCTGCCTTTAAATAATAAAGATAGCCGTACTATATGTCCTTGTGTGTATATATGTATGAGTCAATTCTACAAAAGATGCCAAGCTCTAAAACAGTTTCTGTCTGATTGCATGCAAAGATAGACATCACATTTACTTCGGTTTTCCATGATGGTGGCTGAACACAGTAATAAATTAAATGTGAGTAGTTGCCCTGTGAGCAGTAACAAAGATTTACATAGCAGTATATATTGGAGCAGCCCCTGCAAATATTTAGTAATAACTCAAGTACAGTATTTACACTGTTGTTTATTTACTGTATTGTGAAGAAAGGTGACGGAAAACTTTACATTTGCACATTCAATTTTAAACATATTCATGTGTTTAATATATATGTCAGGAGCAGTCTGTATGTCCATCAGACCGTGCTAGAAACAGAGTACACAGTAATAACAGTTATGAGTAATAAATATCACTGCTTTAAAGTGACGGTGAACACTTACTGTGCAGTAGACACTACAGAACAGACAGAGTATAGAGGTGTGCTCTGTATGTGCAGAGTGAGTGTTCACTGACTGCGAATGTACAGAATGAACACATTCACAGTACAAGGTTCTAGTGTATGGGGGGTGATGTGGTCAGCTTCTCCAAAGATGTGGAGGGGGAGGTGGTCTGTCTGTCTTTGTTCTTCTGATGGTCCACGATGATCTCCTTTGTCCTAGAGGTGTGAAGAGCCAGGACCTAGACATTCCCCCTCATTCCTGCAGACTCCCTCATCACCATCTGAAATGAGGCCCACTATTGTTGTGTCCTCTGAGAAGTTACAGGTGAATGGGGTCTACAATGTTCATTACACAGAGAACAAAGAGTGATCTGAGGTGTGGCTGACAGAGTAAATGAGAACTCAACTGAACAGACGCTGAAACACTGAGTTAAAGTTAGGATCAATCTGCAGAACTGATCAATGGAGGGACTGGTTGTGATTGGTTAAAGAAGTCCTTACACAGCTGTTACTATGTCTTTGACTTATAAGTGTCACATGTAGTGTGAGTATGCATTAAGCCCCACCAGAATCTGTTTTTCAGGTTTATTTAATAGATATCGACCTGGTTTACCACGGATATCTGTTTGGAAAATGCCAGATAAACCTCTCATTTAAAAACATAGGAACTAGTTCATGTACATTTTAGAATAAGATACATATATTTTACGAAACTTTTCAGAAGTCTGGCTTTAATTGGTACTGTTCCACTATGTAGGCCCATGTGTGTTCCAAATAAACCTATATCATGATTTATTAATTAAATAAATACGTTTGTTTCCAAATAAAACAGCAGTATGTTAATTCTGTAATATGTTAAGTGTTTGAATAAATGAACCAATGACTCAACATCAGAAACAACACAGATCAGATATTTAATGCAGAACAGCTTAGTTTGTTTTTGTAATGGGTCCATTTCTTCCTGCGCCCTTGCCGTTCAGACGCAGATGCTTAGGTCTGCTATCTTTTATTTCTTTCCTTTTTATGTTTTTTAAACCTACTTGTTTTTCTGTGATAGAGAATCTGAGCTTTTAAATATACCCAAGTCAGCAGCACTACGAAGCCAAAACTGGATATTTTCTGCTTTTGATACTTTTTAAAGTAGTGCGATTGCTCTAGGAACCAGGACTGTTCCATCAACCAGGACAGTTTCAACAGGCTACAGTAGAAGAAACTTGTGAAATGCCTCATCATTTTGTTCAACACATGTGCTGTCAGAATTGTTACAGACTTCTACAGAGAATGTCAGCTTTGGAAAGGGATTTTTGGAGCCTGCTATCAGAGTATAAAAAAGACTGTCATTTCGGAGCTGTGTGAGGAGTAACAGTGAGTGCACTGTAAATAATTGCAGTAAATTTACATTAATTTTCAACAGTTTACAGTATTTTACTGTTTTAAGCAATGCATTGTGGGACATGCCAAATGATCAAAAGAACTTACAGTATATTACTGCTTTTAATGAACAAATCAGCAGGAAGTGCGATTTTATCATCTGTTCCACATGAAAATTGATTATCAGGGTGAGGTGTAAGAAATATTTTCTTGTTTAGAAGAATACAGATGTGTTGAATAGGGTGTTTTATAAACTTGTCTGCTTTTATTCCATTTGAGTTTAATATATTTTAGTCTAAAGTCATTATATATATATATATATACTGAGTTTTAATTGCTCTCCGTAGGCTGCTTAACTGAGTCTCCGTCTCGGACGAGTTCCAACACTGTGGAAGACATCATGTCTCACCCCTGTCCCTAAGAAGCCACACCCAAGTGAATTTAACGACTACAGGCCTGTGGCTCTAACATCACATGTGATGAAGACAATGGAGAGACTGGTCTTATGCATACTGAGACCCCAGGTACGCCATGCACTGGACCCACTACAGTTTGCATACCAGGATCTCCTACACAGGACACATTCTCACCTGGACAAGGGGAACAGTGCTGTGACAATCATGTTCTTTGATTTCTCAAGCGCTTTCAACACCATCCAACCTCTCAGACTGGGAGACAAGCTCCAACAGATGGGTGTGGACGCTCACCTGGTAACCTGGATTACAGATTATCTGTTAGAGCGGCCACAGTACGTGAGACTGAAGAACTGCCTCTCCGACACTGTGATCTGCAGCACAGGAGCTCCACAGGGAACTGTGCTCTCACCAGTCCTGTTCACCCTGTGAACACATCTGACTTCTGCTACAACACTGAGTTGTGCCACATGCAGAAGTTCTCTGATGATACTGCGATTGTGGGGTGTATCAGGAACGAGCAGGAGGAGGAGTACAGGAGCCTGGTGGAGGTCTTTGTGCAATGGTGCAAACTGAACCACCTCCAACTGAACACTTCAAAGACCAAGGAGATGGTGGTGGACTTCTGTGGTGGGGGCTGAACTGGAGTGCATCACTTCCATATCAAACAAGAGGACCCTGAACAAACTGATCAGCATCTTGGACAATGAGTGCCATCCACTCCACAGTATCATAACTAAGCAGAAGAGCTTGATCAGCTGGAGACTTCGCTCACTGCCAGGCTCAACTGACAGACTGAGGAAATCATTTGTCCCCAGGGCTATTGAGCTGTTCAACGCTTCACTCAAGGGGAGAGGAGAGATGGACTTCTCCGCATAGTCTGTCTGCCCATCCACCTCCTCCATATTTGTACATGTGTACCTAACTGGACAATAGACAAGTCAACCACTGGACAAGTCAACCATCTCCTCTACCTCATGTATACTTTAATCTGATAGCTACAGTAGTAGTTTTATACTTAATACAGAAACATTGCACTGAACTGCCTTGCCTTGCACTATTTATTTTACTATATTTATTTCCAATTCTGATTCTGTACTGATATTGCACTGTACTGATATTGCACATTCCATACCCTTTGCACTGAAATGCCAGTCCTTAAACTCTGATAGCAGTCTCCGAAAGTCCATTTACAAAGCTGAGAATCTCTGCAGACGTCTGTAACAATTCTGACAGCACATGTGTTGAACAAAATAATGAGGCATTTCACAAGTTTCTTCTACTGTAGCCTGTTGAAACTGTCCTGGTTGTTGGAACAGTCCTGGTTCCTAGAGCAATCGCACTACTTTAAAAAGTATCAAAAGCAGAAAATATCCAGTTTTGGCTTCGTAGCGCTGCTGACCTGTGTATATTTAAAAGCTCAGATTCTCTATCACAGAAAAACAAGGAGGTTTCAAAAAAATAAAAGGGAAAGTAATAAAAGATAGCAGAGCTAAGCAGCGAAGCGTCTGAACGGCAAGGAAGCAGGAAGTAAAAGACACTACATATTACTTAAAGGCTCCCAACAATGAAGCTTAGCAAAAATGAATTAAATAATTAATTGTTAATCAAATTATAATTATTACTGATTTCGCTTCATAAATAACAAACATTATTTTTATTAGTCTTCTTGACCCTTTCAGTACTGCTGAAAACAGTTCTATTTTTACAACCACTTCATTAATATTTAAGAGGTTTCGGTGAGTTTTTTTATCCATTAAGCAATATGCTTCAAATTAATTTTAAAAAGTGGTTCCTTAAACTTCACAGCTGCATAACATTGCTTAATAAATGAATACGTTTAATTAACATGACTTAGGATCTATGGGGTCTTTTTGTTATTTTCCGATGTTAATCCCTTAAATGATACTTTATAAATCCCTAAGGACTTATAATTACTGTTACTTAGCCAGTCTTAATTAGAAACACGTAAGATTTTCAGCATCACTGAATTATTTTCATTATAATTAATTCCAAATTAACACACAAATTTAATGAACTGTCTACTAGATATCACTGTTACTGTAATTAGTTTTGAACATTTAAACAAGTATATGTATATGGCCCATGCTCTCTCCAGATTCTGTGTGTGGTCTGTCTGTTACAGGGTCAAAAACCAGTGACTGTGATTAACAGGGAAGTGTGTGTATCCATGAGTGGCTGTTGACCGATGCCTAGAATATCGAAGACCCACTTTCTTCTCCGCCAGGTGTTTGCAAGTGGTCCTCGTCCATACTGAAAAACATTAAGAGTTTACATTACTGTTATCCAACTGAGAACATTCATTAACATTAAGACCAAACCAATCAGATTGCCAAAAAAAACCAAAAAAAAAACATAATGTCGCCTATTAACTTTGGTTAACATTATATACTTCTGCTGCTAGGTACTTCCTCATATATTATCTCTAAACTATCATTTGATTTTAAAAATGTTACACTGAATGTCATGCACTGATATTTTGACATCACTAACACTAGGACGTACAGCATCTTCCCTACCTTTCACTTATGATGAAAGTGGCAAATGCTAATAAGCTAATTAACTCAGAACACCTGCAAAGGCCTTTAAATTGTCTCTCAGTCAAGTTCTGTAGGCTCCAAAATCATGGGGATGACTGCTAACTTGACAGTTGTTCTAAAGATTACCATTGACACCTTACACAAGCAGGGCAAGGCAAAAAATGTAAAGAGGCTGGCTGTTCACAGAGCTCTGTGTCCAAGCTCATTAATAGAGAGGTGAACGGAAGGAAAAGATGTGGTAGAAAAATGTGTACAAGCAATAGGGATAACCACACTCTGGAGAGGACTGTGAAACAAAACCCATTCAAAAATGTGGGGGAGATTCACAAAGACTGGACTGCAGCTGGAGTCAGTGCTTCAAGAACCACCACACACAGACGTATGCAAGACATGGGTTTCAGCGTCGCATTCCTTATATCGAACCACTCTTGAACTAAAGACAGCGTCCGAAGCATCTCATCTGGGCTAAAGACAAAAAGGACTGGACTGCTGATGAGTGATCCAAAATTATGTTCTCTGATTAAAGTAAATTTTGCATTTCCTTTGAAAATCAATGTCCCAGAGTCTGGAGGAAGAGAGGAGAGGCACAGAATCCACGTTGCTTGAGGTCCATTGTAAAGTTTCTTCAGTCAGTGATGGTTTGGGGAGCCATGTCATCTGCTGGTGTTGGCCCACTGTGTTTTCTGAGTTCCAAGGTCAACGCAGCCATCTACCAGGAAGTTTTAGAGCACTTCATGCTTCCTGCTGCTGACCAACTTTATGGAGATGCAGATTTCATTTTCCAACAAGACTTGACACCTGCACACAGTGCCAAAGCTACCAGAACTTGGTTTAAGGACCATGGTATTCCTGTTCTTAATTGACGAGCAAACTCGCCTGACCTTAACCCCATAGAAAATCTATAGGGTACTGTGAAGAATAAGATGCAATACACCAGACCCAACAATGCAGAAGAGCTGATGGCCACTATCAGAGCAACCTGGGCTCTCATAACACCTAAGCAGTGCCAGAGACTGATCAACTCCATGCCACACCGCATTGCTGCAGTAATTCAGACAAAAGAAGCCCCAACTAAGTATTGAGTGCTGTACATGCTCATGTTCATACTTTTCAGTTGGCCAACATTACTAAAAAATCTTCTTTTGTATTGTACTTAAGTAATATTCTAATATTCTGAGATACTGAATTTGGGGTTTTCATTAGTTGTCGGTTATAATCATCGAAATAAAAGAAATAAACACTTGAAGTATCAGTCTGTGTGTAATGAATGTGTATAATATACAACTTTCACTTTTTGAATGGAATTACTGAAATAAATTAACTTTTCATGATATTTTAATTTTATGACCAGCAACTGTACGTGCTAATAATGATGAGTCTGCAAATTTGTATGAATTTTCCAGCATTCCAGAGGTGTGGAATACACATTTAAACATAGGTGGCGCTATAAAGACAATGCGACAGGTATATCCAGAATTGTCCTAACTCCAGTAGACCTGCTTTATGATAAAACCCAGTGATATTTGTTTGGTAATGAGATCAATGAACAAATATCTGATCAGTTTCATCCAGACAATTGTCTGCATTTGGGGGCACTATGGAGCTCCTCATCCACTCCCAAACCCATGCTCTATGAAAATTATAATTTGTATTATTATAACAAGTGGAAGGTCTGTGTCAATATTCATTTTTTGACCTTTGGAAAAAGTCTCAAAAATGTATGACTTCATCCACTGTGGTATCTACAATATTACTCCTTAAATTTATGTCCAATTCCTTACTTTATAATTTAAAAACATTTAATTTCATTATTTTCACTAAAATGTCTTCTACTGTTTACAAATAGAGAATGGTGATGCTTGTGAATATCCACACAATAAATAAAAGTAACAAACAAGCAAGATGTGTCCTTGTGGTCTTTAAAAAGTACATTTTAAAAAGATTAATTTGTCATGATATCAAAAGATAACTCGAGTGACACTTGTGGATTAAAAAACAGTTTAATATCCTACAGAGGGCAAACTAAAAGCATAAACATAAGTCTGAAGTCAAGCCAAAAATACAAACAGATCCAAAGAGACAGAAATAGAAACAATAAATAAAGCACTGAATGCACAGATAAGGCAATACTCTTACACAATCTCAACCAACACTGTATTTAAATACTCTGTCTAATGAGCATGAAGGAGAAACAGGGGTGATTGATATTCAGAAGATTTGGAACAGTGAAAAGATCTCAGATAAATGGAGGTGGTCATGTGACACTGCTGAGGACTCTGGGAATACCATCCTTCATTTTCAGTGAGAGTCATCAGATGATCATAGGATGGGAATCTTTTGAGCAAGATACACATTATTATAATGTTTGTACTCAGGGCACTGTAATATCACCTGAGTGACTCTACTATTGACATAGATACAATATGGAAATAGACCAAATCATTATAATTCAACTGGTTTTGAACTTAGTTATAATAAATGCTTTTCCACGGCACACTTGTCTTGCTGCAGTGATTAGCAGGCATGTCCTTCATGGTGATGAAAATGAGGAAAACACTCTCTCTGGATGTGTGCTGAGGTCCTGGTAGCACAGCCCCGTGACTCCTGTGCTCCGTGAGACTAATAGCTCCACCAACACTGATCTTTCCCCTTCCAAGGGTATACAGTCCAGCCCCAGAAATAGGGAGGAATGGTGATGATGGGGGCAGATGGGCAGTAGAAGCTCAGTAGGGTGTTGTATTGTTTATATTTGGAGCACAGTGAAACACAACGACAGTGTGAATGAGAGGGTAAATAGGACCTGTAATAATTAATCCTGAGGTCACATCTTGAAAATAAAGTTCCATAAACAATCCGTGGCATCTGGTATCACACAGTTCAATCAGACGTCTCCAAATTCCCAAGCACTACACAATTCAGCTTTAAGGATATTTTTTACATTGAATTTGGACCAATGCAATAATTAAACCCCAATCTCTGAAGGTAATCCGTCACTCATTGCTAACCTTTCTGGTTCTGGGTGAACGCAGTGATGTTTCCGGACAGACTTCTTATGACTAAAACTCTTCCCACACTCTGAACAGTGATACGGTTTCTCTCCTGTGTGAATGCGCTGGTGTTTTCTGAGACTACCCTGTTCAGTAAAACTCTTCCCACACTCTGAACAGTGATACGGTTTCTCTCCTGTGTGAATGCGCTGGTGTATTTTGAGACTACTCTGTACAGTAAAACTCCTCCCACACTCTGAACAGTGATACGGTTTCTCTCCTGTGTGAATGCGCTGGTGTGTTTGGAGATTACCCTGTTCAGTAAAACTCCTCCCACACTCTGAACAGTGATACGGTTTCTCTCCTGTGTGAATGTGCTGGTGTGTTTGGAGACTACTCTGTACAGTAAAACTCTTCCCACACTCTGAACAGTGATACGGTTTCTCTCCTGTGTGAATGTGCTGGTGTTTTTGGAGATGACCCTGTTGAGTAAAACTCATCCCACACTCTGAACAGTGATACGGTTTCTCTCCTGTGTGAATGCACTGGTGTTTTTGGAGACTACACTGTACAGTAAAACTCTTCCCACACTCTGAACAGTGATACGGTTTCTCTCCTGTGTGAATGCGCTGGTGTCTTTGGAGACTACACTGTACAGTAAAACTCTTCCCACACTCTGAACAGTGATACGGTTTCTCTCCTGTGTGAATGCGCTGGTGTCTTTGTAGATGGCTCTGTTTAGTAAAACTCTTCCCACACTCTCCACAGTCATAAGTTTTCTGTTTGTTTTTAAGAGATTTCCTGTTGGATGTGTGAGTGTGGGGACTATCCAAGGATGTTTCCTGAGAACTGGAGCTTCTGTCCTCCATATCCTCACATTTAATCCCTCCTGATCTCAACATTGTGTTATATTCCACTTGGAAATGTTTCTTGATGCACCTGTGGAAAAACTCTGGAACTTTCTTGAACAACAGGAGCCAGAGAAAGTATCCAAAGAGATGGTCTTCTGTCCTGGAAGACAATAAAGAAACAAAGATAAATTAGTTCAATTCACTCTCCCCTGGCTCTCTACTGGTGACCAATATTCTCCTGAATTTGTAGTCAGTTCCACCTTAAGTACTGCTACTGAAACAGCAAAAAATAAGTCACTGTTGACAACTCATGGTGCAGGAATAGAGCAACATCTAGGGCTGGTCAATATAAGTGCAAATCAATATCACGATTAATTGTACATTTTACCACGATTACGATTAATACGAACAATTACTTTGTTTTTGTGTTTTTGACCCTCATAGTTTAGTGCTCAAATTTGCTCCAATATTAAATATGGGAGTTTTTTCTTATGTCACTGAGAGCTTGTTTACGTTTAACTTACGTTCAGTGTCGTCTTATTTATACTCAAAACACAGCACGTCCAAAACCAGACACTAGCTGCTCCAGTCACTTGTTCCGATTTGGCATTTAGGTTGCGTCCATATGGCAGATAGGCGCAGAATCACGTGACTACAGCTGGGTAGTGTGGTTTTAAAGACACAGTAAATTAGCACACAGTTGGGACATAACAGAATAAAAATAATCAATATAATTGATATAGACAAGATTATGCCAGCCAAGTTAGAAATTCTAAAATGAATATAAAATTAGAATTATAAAATTCTAAATGTGAATTTCGATTAATTGCCCAGGTAAATTCAGTAAAACACGGTATATATGGGGTGTAAATATCTTAAACACGTTTATTTTCAATAAAACACAGAAAAAAAGGGGTGTAAATATGTTAAACACATTTATCTAACGTAATACACGGTATAAACGTGTAAACATCTTAAACGCGTTTATCTTCAGTAAAACACGGTATAAACGGGGTGTAAATATCTTAAACGCGTTTATATTCAGTAAAACACGGTATAAACGGGGTGTAAATATCTTAAACACGTTTATCTTCAGTAAAACACGGTATAAACGAGGTGTAAATATCTTAAACGCGTTTATCTTCAGTAAAACACGGTATAAACGAGGTGTAAATATCTTAAACGCGTTAATCCTCAGTAAAACATGGTATAAACGTGGTGTAAACGTCTTAAAGACGTTTATCTTCAGTAAAACACGGTATAAACGTGGTGTAAATATCTTAAACACGTTTATCTTCAGTAAAACACGGTATAAACGGGGTGTAAATATCTTAAACGCGTTTATCTTCAGTAAAACACGGTATAAACGAGGTGTAAATATCTTAAACGCGTTTATCTTCAGTAAAACACGGTATAAACGAGGTGTAAATATCTTAAACGCGTTTATCTTCAGTAAAACACGGTATAAACGAGGTGTAAATATCTGAAACGCGTTTATCTTCAGTAAAACACGGTATAAACGTGGTGTAAATATCTTAAACACGTTTATCTTCAGTAAAACACGGTATAAACGAGGTGTAAATATCTTAAACGCGTTTATCTTCAGTAAAACACGGTATAAACGAGGTGTAAATATCTTAAACGCGTTAATCCTCAGTAAAACATGGTATAAACGTGGTGTAAACGTCTTAAAGACGTTTATCTTCAGTAAAACACGGTATAAACGTGGTGTAAATATCTTAAACGCGTTTATCTTCAGTAAAACACGGTATAAACGGGGTGTAACACATCTTTACCTTCAGTGAAAACAACAGGACTTGATTTCTCTCCAACACAGCTCTCCTCCTGCTTCTCACTCACTCACACTCACACTCTCTCTCTCTCTCTCTCTGTCTGTCTCTCTCTCTCTCTCTCTCTCACTCACTCACACACACACACACACACACACACACACACACACACACACACACACACACACACACCACAACGCCCGTCCCCTCTCACACGATTGGCTGGAAAATCATAACAGCTGCTCTTATTGGACAGTCCCCACAGAGACAGCGCCCTCAGTCCAGAGCATCATTCCAATAGGTTGTTTTCAGTCACGTGGTTATTCCATACAGTGGACCGGAAAATAACGTGTATGGCATGCATTTAGGGCCAAAATCGTCTTAAACCTAACGCCTGTACACCTAAAAATATGACGTGTACAGACGAAAAGTATGTGCGTGTTGTTGTATTGAGAGGTGTTTCTTTTATGTCTACAGAACTATTTTTTGAGTGTACAGCATGTTTTTACATCTAAAGAGTTTGTTTTTTCATGTACAGACGGCATATTTTTAGGTCTACGGAGTTTTATATTTTTGTTTGCTTGATTTTGGGTTCTTTGTTTGTTTACTTTATTTCATTTACCTGTACAGACGTTATTCTACAACATCTTGACCTTTTCACTAAAGTTGCAAGATTTTGCCAGTAGATGGTGGTATTTACTTACATATTGAATAATGTTGCAAAGTTAACATAAGTGTTTTATTAACCTGCTGCTTTATCTCTTTATAATCTGTAGGATAATTTACTTTAGTCTGAACACTTTAGATGTGATTATTATGATAAATGTAGTATGATGAATATACACATTTATAGTATTAAACACCACGCTATTGCTTTCAACAAGCAATTATTTTAATTAGTTCCTCAACAAGTAGCTTGATGCTACGTCAGCAGAGTCAGCATAAACAGCTGCTGACAATCCAGAGCCGGGACCAGGCTGTAGACAGACAGGCTAAAATGACCGCCTGCGAACTGCCTTGAGGCGTCACCTAGTTTCATCTGGATTGAAACTATGCCTTTGCCCCGAATTAAATGTAAAGGTAGAAAAACTCTATCAGCTCGTTTCAACAACCTAATCGATATTAAATCATATTCAGATGATAGCAGCAACACCTCAGATTAAATTTAGATCAGATGAATATTCAGCACTAAACTAAATCACCCCTCTAGACTGTAATTATGAACATAGCCCAAGATTATCAGGCAAAGGAGGTGAAGTATGTGTAATTTACCAAAATACCCTAGATATCAGTCATAAACAATGTGACACCTTCACTTCTTTTGCGTTTCTCTCCACCATTATGACAAATCCGGTGACTTTTTTATTATGTAACATTTACAGACCTCTAGGGCTCTACTCAGAATTTCTAAAATAATTCAGTGATTTCGCTGCAAACCTAGCTGTGTGCAATCACAAAGTTATAATTGTAGGAGATTTCAATATCCATTTTGAGAAGGAAGATGACCCACTGAAAAGGCTTTTACTTCAATCCCAGACTCTGTTGTTATTACTCAAAATGTAACAGTGCCTACACACTATTATAGTCACACTTCAGACTTAGTTTTGACACTAGGTCTTAGCATAGACAAGCTTAATATTACACACAAACCTCAGCAATCTCTGACCATTACCTAATTTCATATGAGCTATGTCTTAGCCATGATATATGTATATAACACAATAATAAGACATGCAAAGCTTTATACACATTTTATTTTTTCAATAATTATATAGAAACCACAAAGTAATTATTGTTCTCTCTTTCTTACACCATTAATACAGGGAAACAACAGAGAATGGCTGGATTATGTAGTTCCTCACAGTTCACTCCTTCTTAGTGTAACTACAGTGAAACAATGGGGAGTGGGCTGAAATATGTAGTTCCTCACAGTTCTCTGCTTCTTACACTGTAAGTACAAGGAAACAACAGGGAGCGGGCTGGATTATGCAGTCAGCTGTTTTCCTGGTTTACTCTGTAAATACACAAAAACAACAGGGAGTCAGATTTAGTTGTGTGTTGTGTTGTTCAAGATTTGCTCTGACATCGTATTGAAGACACCACTCATCACAATAAGGTGGACCATATATTTTCCTTGTCTACACAAAGTGCACAAAAGATGCTTAAACAATGTGAACAAGATAATTATATTCAACAAAAAATATCATATAATATAATATGTTCTACGAACAATCAGTATCTGTAATCTCACTTCATAATTTACATTCTACCTTAAATGACACCTTAACTCACCTCAGACTCAATCGTGAGTAAGAGTAAACATATTTAAAACATATAAAACAATGATTAATTGCACAAAACCTACGCAATATATACCTAGATGACATTGGTTCAAATCTTACTTAACGGAACATTATCAGTTTATTAAAAGTAAACAATCTATCTTTCAATTATTCTAAAGTAAGGTTTGGAACTCCACAAGGCTCTATTTTAGGACCATTATTATTTACATTATGTATGTTACCACTAGGCAAAGTTATAAGAAACCATGACATTAACTTTCACTGTTACGCAGACGACACACAACTGTATATTTCAGCCAAGCCCAATGACAAACACAGATTAAAGGAAATAGAGGACTGTGTAAAAGACGTGAAAGGCTGGATGTTGCGTAACTTCCTCCTTCTAAACAGCAACAAAACAGAGGTCCTGCTTTTGGGTCCAAAGGTGGCAAGTAATAAATGATCAGATTTTATTTTAAATCTTGCTGACTTTCCTGTTAAACCAGCTTCAGCAGCAAAAAACCTTGGCATCATAATTGACCCAGATTTATCATTTGATCAGCACATAGGCAGTAATCACTAGGACAGCTTTTTTACATCTTCACAACATCGCCACGATTAGAAATGACTTATCCCTGCAGGACGCAGAAACATTAGTACATGCCTTTATTACTTCAAGGCTTGACTACTGTAACGCACTACTGTCAGGATGCACCAGCACAAATTTAAGAAAAAAAGATCAAAATGCTGCAGCCAGCCATTTGAACATATCAGTCCAGTTCTATTGTCACTTCATTGGCTGCCTGTTAAATTCCGCATCGATTACAAAATTCTGTTGTTAACATATAAAACTCTACATTAGCTCGCTCCTGAATACCTTCAAGACACTATTTTCTATTATGATCCTCTACGATTAATCAGATCACAGAGTACTGGACTTTTAATAGTTCTCAGAATTCAGAAGGCCTCATCTGAGGGAAGAGCTTTTTCTTATAAAGCCCCCAACTCTGGAATGATCTTCCAGAAAATGTTCGGGACTCAGACACAGTCACAATCTTCAAATCTAGGCTAAAATCTCATTTGTTTAGTTTATCTTTTTGTAGTTTTCTGCTTTACATACACCTAAAGAGATTAAAAATAATTTTAAAATTTTAATAATTTTAAGACCAGCTCCAGCCACCACCACTTGCCTTGGAGCTGCCCGCCCCCTACACTGAAGTTTTCACAGATTCCTAACTGTTATTACCAGTAGATTGACGAGAGGATACGTCCCCCTTGTGAGCCTTGGTTCCTCCCAAATTTTCCTCGTCAGCTGAGGGAGTGTTTCCTTGTGACTGTCGCCCTTGGCCTCACTCTCCTGGGGATTTTTACATTCTTTACATTTTTATATTTCATGTTAAAACTTTGTCTTTAATGGAATTCTGTGAAGCTGCTTTGTGACATCAGTTGTAAAAGGCACTATATAAATAAATTTGATTTGATTTGATTCTACTAAAATCACTGACTTTAACCAGCTTAATTACATTTTCATAGCATTTACACCAATATGATTCCTTTGTTCAGTTATCATGATTGTTACGACCTTGTCTAGGGGAAAGGGGCCATGGCAGTGTATGTGGTGATTGACTGACAGTAAATGTATGATGAGAAGAAATGAAAAGAACAAGATACTCACATTGGTTGACAATCCAAGTGAAGACAAACATTGATACAACAATGTTGACCCAGGCCATAACAACAAACAAAAACCCAGCTAAACAAATAAATACCTTACCTCTGTTTTTCATGATGGTGGCTGAACACAATAATAATTAAATGTGAGTAGTTGCCCTGTGAGCAAATATTTACTAATAACTCAAGTACAGTATTTACACTGTTGTTTATTTACTGTATTGTGAAGACAGATGATGGAAAAGAATCTCTGCAGACACGTTTAAAGGTGTAAATACATCTTTATTTACAGAAACTTACAGGTCCCGTGAGAGAGGTGTCAGATTCAGCACGCTGTTCTCTCTCCCCGGCTCTTGGCCAGCACTTCAATATATATGATTCTTTACCTTTCCAAATATAGGAATATGGAGTTTGGTTTACATTTGCACATTCAAGGGACTGAGAGAGAGAAGAAAATGTATTATCTCTTATCCTTACTGGCAGCTCATCCTAAACATTTCCCTCTTTGGAGCACAGACACAGAACATACGTATAAACTCAGAACAGTGAACATCTCTTAATGCTGCACTCAAGACCATATGTTTAAAATATACATCAACACATGACCTATGTATAGCACAACACTACACTGACAGCAGCAGTGGAGTAGAATCACGTGTTTCTGTGCGACATGTCAGTGGCTGCACACTGGACCAACGGTGTTGTTATTCGGGTGTTGGTGGAATATTTTCCACACTTCAGAAAGCAAAGTTTGTTCCTGTTCTGCCTGGTGGTGGTTGTAGACTGGACAAACTGCATGTTTTTTTGGGTGGAGGTGTAATGTTTTCCACATTTCATAAATGTCAACAGTTACAAAGATCTACATTAGCAGTACATAGTGCAACAAGCTACATAGCATGACGCTATCACATTTACACAGGCCTTTTACACATTAAACTACCACAATAGGCTAAACTTATACAGATATTTACACATTATAGCATGACAATAAGCAACACTTATGGTACAGGAGCCTCACAAACTAATGTACAACATGCCATTCACACTCAGATTAGCAACAGGCTGCACTTGAATGTTCCATTTACACATAACAGCAGCATTCGGTGTATTTACATAAGCATGAATGAATGCGTTTTCTTACAGAATTATAATTCTTACATGTGTTTTACATTCATTTATGTTTGTCACATACAAAGTGACACTTATTTAGTTTATTCTTTATTTTAATTTACCCAGAATTCACGGTGTTACCACAGTAAATGTGAATGAACTCCGAAGACGGGTTTATTTCATTTGAAAAAAGGATTTCAATGACCTATCACAAAAAAATCCTCCTTGGTATCAATCCACTTCTCGAAATAAAGCCTTTCTTCCTCACTGTCCTCCCCTCTTTCGGCAGATGAGCTGAATCCTCTTCAAACTCACCTGGATGTGTAGAGTTGGGTCCGCAGCTGTAAACCGTGAGTGCGCCATGACGAAGCTCCTTCTTCAGAATGAAAACAATCCCTACACGTGCTCTGTGTTTAAAATAAACAAATGAGCGTTTTCATGCAAATTCTCGGCCTCTAATCCTCCACTGACAGCCGCTGAATTAAAATGTTTTAACTTATGAATGGCAGAACGTGTCTATGGGCGGAGCAAAAAAGCTTGCGCCTCAAAAATGTGCCTCTTGTTGTTTATGCTTCTCTCACAAGAATATAAAAGTATATTTCGTTTCAACCTATATATAGTTGGAGAGTAGACCCTTCAAGGTTTCTGAGGTGTGTTGAATTTTTTTTCATGATAAAATCTCGCAGAGTTATATACGAAAGAGCCTCGACTGTCCCTTGGATGTGTTCACCTCATCATTCCCAGTAATCCGGCCTAATTCATTGATTCACTGTCAGATGACAATGGTATTTTACTCTGTTAAATTAAAAATGTAAATGCAGTTCATGTTTAATTCTAAGCACCAGGAACTCAGATAATGTTTATGGCCTAGGTTGTTTATGGCTTGTTTTATGACAGTGATGTGTTATGACAGTTCCTCCTGTTTTCAGATCCTGTTTAGATAATGATCACACATCCAGGGCTTGGCAGAAGACATTGTTGGATGGATAATGTGTTCTGTTACAATATATAAAACAGTAATATTAAAAGTACATTTACAATACACTCAACACACCTTGATGAGGCACATTAGAGAAACTACACTGTAATTACATCCAAACTGTTGAAGGTTGTCACTTCTTGTTAAGTTTTTATTCTGTTAATATCTAAAAGTCTAATATTCTTAAACAATTTCTTGAGAGGGGCTCTTGATAACACATCTACATTTATCACCCCCCCCACACAGGTGAGGTTCCTGTGGGTTTGCTTTGTAAGGTATTTAACATGACAGAATTTTGTGTGAATGAATGTGAAAGTAGTGAGAGTGTTTGTGAAAGGGCTTTTATGGTGTGCAGTGATCATATAGTTTACTGGATGTGATTACAGACTTGTACACGTGTCATTCATTTTTTGTTTAGGAATAATGTCTTTTCCACAGTGCTGGGGTCAAGCTGGTTTATTAATATTATTTTTTATTTACAACCTCTCCAGGTTTTGAAAATATCCCCTCACGTGGGACTGAAGAGGCTGGTGTACATAAAAGCTCCAATGCCAGCTAATAAAGGCTGAGAGCAGACCAGGCACTTCACCTGAGACAGACATTATCCCCACAACTTTCATTTATCATTTAAAATGGTGCACATCTTAGTGTTAAAATAATTTGAAAAATGTTTTATCACAGGACAAAGCTTGGTTTTATGACGACATTATACAGAGAATAAATATGAAACTGCAAAAAATATTTTACATATTTTAGTATAAGTTCTGAATTGTGCACATCGTATTAATTTAACAGAACTGATAAAATAGCGTACATTTATAAGGCAGTGTTTTTTTTTTATCATTTTTTTTCTTGCTGGTTCCATTTTCACTATTCATCTGTGTTTCAGTCTCTCTCTCTCTGACGTCATTGGTCACATGATCGTTGTAGACCGAATCACGCACGGATACGTTCGAAGTCTCATTTTTTTGATACACGCCGCGAAGCTTCAAATCCAAGGGTGTCATCACAGTGAATTTGTAACGGAAAACACTGATCGGGGGACTTTATTATTTGAGCGAGAGAGAGAGGGTTTAACCCGGGACTGAATGTGAAGATGGGGGTCGGTCTAGCCTCTGTCGCCCTGATCCTGTTTCTTGGCGCGGTGTGTGCTCCTGCTCTCGGAGGTAAGTTTTAGACCCGTGGCGCCATTTCGCGAAACCGAAAGTAAAGGCGGGCCGTGTAACGGAACATTGTACAGAGGAGCCGCTATGGACTCACTGAGCTCTGTTAAAATATCTGAAGCAGTGGAGCCAGCAGGAATTAAATTCATAACATTGAAGTGTGGCAGCGTTTAGAGGAGCGAAGGTTTGGGAACCACGGTAAAGTTAGTTTTCTTTTCGATATTCGGTTTTCCGGCGTCAATACCTTTTCAAACTAAGGTTATATCTGACACAGTTACATATTCTGAATGGTACGGACACAGAGAACAATGCACACTGTTTTTATGGACGCTCCGGTGAATTTGATATATGCTCCTTTTCCTTTCAATAGCTAAAAAAAACAGACCGTTTTTGACATCGCAACAAAGTGCATTCGTTTCTAGACTCTGTCTACAGCACTGCACATCATCGTCTTTCAGTCTAATTTGCTTAAATACGATTAAATACGTAATTTCCTGTCGCCGCTAACAACAGGTAACAATCTTCAATAGCTTCGTTTTCACTGTGTTTATAAACATCAGATTGGCCGCGTTAGACACTAGGAGTGATGGGGAAGAATGCACCCCAGTGTTTTCATACTGACCTCTCATTAACAGTTACATTCAGAATTTAGGTCTCTCTCTCTCCCTCACTCACTCACTCACACACACACACACACACTCTCACTCACTCAGTCTGTCTCACTCTCAGTCTGTCTCTCACTCTGTTTGTCTGTCTGATCTGATTCACCCAGGAGGGGTCAGGTAGTGAGGACTGTGGACACAGTGAAGAAAACCAGAGACTGTGAGACGTAGTGAAGCAGAAAGCTTTATTTAAAGAGAA